>NC_056744.1:601736015-601978515 GCF_019279795.1 Protopterus annectens
CAGAAACTACACAAAGCCATTTATTTCCCTGCTGCTGCTCTTTAAGCTGGTGCTGTCAGGTTTTAGTGGCAGAAGTGATGTTAACAGCATTTATGGAGTGTTTAATGATTGTTAAGCACCCTTCTTAGCATAGTTAAGGTGAGGTCTCATGCTTAAATGCAGTCAAACTATAAAGTTATTTTTTCTGTTTTTAAACTGAATTAAATACCATTGGAGGTGTTGCTTCATATGAACATGTAACAAATATAGGCCTCCATAGCCTTACAATGTAAAATTCTGCAAAGCTCTTTAATGTATTGTTTATGTAAAGGACAGGCATTTGATTTTCTGTCAGGGTAAAAAATGCAATATATATCTGTAATGAACTGACATAAAGAACTTAAAAAAAAATGTGTGTGCTCGCGCGCGCACACACACATTTACACACACACAGACACACACACACACATACACACACACACACACACACACACACACACACACACACACACACACACACACACACACACAGACACACACACACACATGCATGCACACATGTCTCCTGGATTCTCAAAAGCTTGCACAGCGTGCAAGATCGGTGCAGGAGGCGAAGCAGGCAATATGTCCACTGTGCGATCCAGGAACAGCCTGCAGGGGCGTGCACGAGCGCTCCTGCACTAATCTTGCACAGAAGAAGCCCTTGTATGCAAATCACCCCATTTGCAGGAGAAATCCATGCAAATGAGGTGAATCTGCAATCCAGAAAGCTTGCGACCGTCCATGCAGGACTAGTGCAATCAGCAGAGATGTACTTGGTTAGTAACCGAGTGCATGTCTGCAAAATCCAAAACCGAGTTATGACAGCCCCGAATAAAGGCTGCATATCACATGGTAAGCATGCCAATGGCCAAGTATAAGGCCATTGGCATTGCAAACAGTACAAAAATTTAAAAAATCAACTTTTAATTCCTATTAGCCGATCCCAGCTGTGTAAGCGTAGGGCAGTGGAGCTCAAACGGGATCGGGGGGAAAATAGCAAAACGAGCATAAATTAAGCATTCCAACTAAAATCAGTATTCTGCCATGCAAGTCAATGGCAGGCAGAATACAACATGGCCAGTGAGTAGTGGTTGCTAAGCGGGGATGCTCAGTGTGAGACATGTAACTATGCAGTAGCAAGCAATCCTATGCAAATGAAGGGAAGGATAGTGAATCCCAGTTTTCCCCAGGATGAGAGGCAGATCCCAACAGTGTAAGAGTATGAATAGCTGGGTGCAAGCCTAGGAGTTAGGTGACATCATGGGGGTGTGTGTCAGGCACACTGTAAGTGGATTGGAGCTCTGTGGCCCGGGGTTGCTCCTAGCATAGCACAGCTAAGCTGGGGGTGTGTGTCTAAACCTGCCTAGCAGTCATTGCAAAGCCTAAGCGGGTGTGCGCACCGCACACCAGGTCGTACAGGAAGAAAAAAGAGGTTAAACCAGGAAATAGCAGCAGTGTGCACATATGAGCACTCTGTGTGGTGCGCACAAGGGCTGAAACAATAAGGCAATGGGAAGGGAAAACAGCAGTAGGAAGGTAATCAATGAGTACTAGCTTAGCTGGCAGATGAAATGTATCAGAACCAGCCAATTACACAGGCAGAAGACCAGCCCAGCCCAGCCCAGAACACTACCATGAACTATGCAGACACCTACCCCTCCGGTTTTTCCCACACTCTATACCACCGGTGTAAACAAGCGACGGACTTTTAATACTCACAGCTGCAAAATATTAGGTGCTGCAATAGCTACCATACAACTACTTGTGGAAAAGGCTGAGGGTGGCGAGGATGTGAATGTGGCTGAGTAACCCACAGTGAGGAGATGGAGAAGAGTGTACAGACCCAGGGTAACCTACCAAGGGCTACATGAGCTGGAAACAGTGGAGCACTATAGGGTGGACAGGGACCTCCTACAGCAAATTGTTGAGCTGTGCCAGCCACGCCTCACACACAGAACTAACAGAGGGGAACCCATCCCAGTGTATACAAAGGTATGTGTAGGCCTAAGAATACTAGTTACAGGTACCTTCCAAAGGTCAGCTGGGGATATGATGGGGATCTCACAGGCATCAGCATTCAGGGTACTCCACCATTTCCTGGATGCCATGTCAGCACATATCAGTTAGCACGTTTACCTCCCCAAAACCCGTGAGGCGTTGGCCAGCAATATGCAACTTTTCCACCAAATAGCAGAATACCCTGAGGTAGTGGGTGCTATAGACTGCACGCACATATGTATCAAAGCACCACCAGGTGAGCGGGGTAGGGTCTACATCAACCGCAAGGACTTCCCCTCCATCAACTGCCAGGTCATGTGCAATGCTCAGGGCATAATGATGAACGTGTCTGCTGGCTGCCCTGAAAGCTATCACGATTCCCACATCTGGCATCTGATGCAGCTGTACCACAGATTTGCCAATGGGGACATCCCGCATGGTCCCCTAGTGGGGGATGCTGGATAGGCACTGGAGCAGTGGCTGATGACACCCATGAGAAATGCACATACACCTGAACAAGAACTCCATAATGAGGCACACGCACCGCACAAACAAGAATCATAATAGAGCATGTGTTTGTGATGCTCAAGTCATGGTTCAGGTGCCTGGACACATCCGGTGCAGCCTTGTAGTACTCACCAGCTACATGTACCCAAAGTGTCCTTGTAAGCACCATGCTACACAATATGATCCTGTGGAAACAGCTGCAGCAGGAACAGCACGGGGCAGGGCCACACAGCCCCCCAACTTTGCCAAGGCCTGCACGGGCACAGAGTGACTCAGAGGAGGAACAACGTGAGCCTGCCCCAGTAGGCAGAAGGAGGCATGCCCGGTATGCCCTGGCCTTGGCAAAGAGGCAACGCATAGCACATACACTGACACAGGAGGAACCCAGGGAATAACACCTGTCTCTGACTCTCACATACAGTAAAAGGGATGCCAAACATTACACTACCTGTGCCTAACCATGTGTAGGGAGTGCACTATGTGCATGCACCAGAGGCAGCCCTGCATCACCACCCTGAATACTGGGACACCCACAGGTTAAGTGACTCACACTAGCCATTCAGGTGGGGGGGTCACATACCCAATAACAATCACAGCCAGCAGGACAGGTGTAGACAAACACAAACAAAGGCTGTGCTATGGCCACTGAATGAGGCCTATGGGCACCCCCCCCAGGACTACACAGACTGACTACAGCAGGCCAGGCAGTGGGATGTCAGTTGTGAAAGCTAGGGAGTCAGACACGAATATGTAGGTAATTATAAGCTAAGTTCTGTAGTACACTCGTATGCCTCTAGCCAGCATGATAGGTAAGACCACAGACTGTAATGGAGTACCTGACATACCAGTACAGTCCTAGCAAATGTGTACAAGTGTCAGGTGTGCCCCCATCCTATGTAGACATATAGTAACATTCAGGTGTGCCCCCCATCCTGTGTAGAAATAGTAAATAGTCAGGTGTGCCCCCCATGCAGAAATGTAGTAACAGTCAATGCCAACTGATCGATGGATACCCTGCTGAGACAACATTCAACCTGTCAGCGTACAACACAAATGTCAGCACTACAGTATAAACTACCTGGACTTGACCCACACATGCAATACAAATGGCCATACTGGGCATGCTCATACACATAGAGAAATGAAGGCAATGTAAGTCAACAACATACTGAAAGGTCACACTGGGCATGCTCACACACTTAAACACATGAAGGCCATGTCTGCAAATACCAGTGGACCAGACATATCTGGCAGTTGCAGTTGTTAGTGCAGACACTCGTCAGTATTCACCACGCATGCCTTGCACGCACAGTGGATAGGATTACAGACATATATGTAAGGACAACATACTATAATAAACCAAAGGTAGTTGGACATAGATGTGTGGAGGAGGGTGACTGTGACAAGGAGCCATCCAGGCCTGTCCCACCTAGCAACACAGCCAAAGGGCTCCAAACACATGAGGTGCAGATGTCACTCACTGCAGATACTAGCCACCAGTATCTGTCAGCAGTACAGACTATGTGGTGCACGTGCCAGCAGGGCAACATGACTGTACAAGGAAGTAGTCATCTAGCCACTGCATACACTTACCTGTGAAATATGACCCTGTGTATGCCCGCATGTGGCGTGTCAATCCCTAGATGAATGGGTAATGGCCCATGCACACACACTGCCCTCCCCATAGCCCTACTATGACAAGTCTGCTGAGGACATCCAATGTGAAATACACCTTCAGGAGAGATGTGGGCTAGTAATCTCCATAGCACGTCATGTATCTGCATACTGCTGTAGTGTGCTAAACTAGCTAGGTAGGAGTTCTATTCCCAGACATGGCAACTGTGTGTGTATGTCTGTCAGTCTGCGTAGAGAGCAATACTTTTTAGGCCAGCCATGCTCCCCACAATCCAAATGCTCAACCTTTGCAAGGCAGCTGATGTCATCCACCTAGTAATACACCTCTGGGAAGCTGTAGACCAGTAATCTCCATAGCACGTCCTGTAACTGCTTAACGCTGTAGTGTGCTAAACTAGCTAACAAGGAGTTCTATTCCCAGGTGGATGACATCAGCTACCTTGCAAAGATTGAGCATTTTTATTGTGGGGAGCGTGGCTGGCCTAAAAAGTGTTACTGTCAACACAGACTGAGAGGCACACACACTCACACATGGTTGCCATGTCTGGGAATAGAACTCCTGCCTAACTAGTTTATCACACTACAGCAGTATGCAATTACAAGACGTGCTAAGGTTGAGCCTTGCAAAGGTTGAGCATTTGGATTGTAGGGAGCGTGGCTGGCCTAAAAAGCATTGCTCTCTACACAGTGTGTGTGTCTGTCAGTCTGTGTAGTGAGCAATGTTTTTTAGGACACATGCTCCCCACAATCCAAATGCTCAACCTTTGCAAGGCAGCTGATGTCATCCACCTAGTAATATACCTCTAGGAAGCTGTAGCCCAGTAATCTCTGTAGCACGTCTTGTAACTGCGTACTGCTGTAGTGTGATAAACTAGTTAGGCAGGAGTTCTATTCCCAGACATGGCAACTGTGTGTGAATGTGTGTGCCTGTCAGTCTGTGTCGACAGCAGTGCTTTTAGGCCAGCCATGCTCCCCACAATAAAAATGCTCAACCTTTGCAAGGTAGCTGATGTCATTTACCTAGTAATACACCTCTGGAAAACTGTAGTCCAGTAATCTCTGTTGTGTGTCCTCTAACTGCATACTGTTGTAGTGTGATAAACTAGTTAGGCAGGAGTTCTATTCTCAGACATGGCAAGTGTGTGTCTGTCAATGTGTAAAGAGCAATGTGTTTTAGGCCAGCCTCACTCCCCACAATCCAAATGCACAACCTTTGCAAGGCCGCTGATGTCATCCACCTAGTAATACACCTCTGGGAAACTATAACCCAGTAATCTCCATAGCATGTCATATAACTGTGTACTGCTATAGTGTGATAAACTAGTTAGGTAGGTGTTCTATTCCCAAACATGCCAAGTGTGGATGTACGTGTATGCGTGTTTCTATGTCTGGGTAAGGAGCAATGCTTTTGAATCCATTCATAGACACTACAGCTTCCAATGGTCCCCTTTGAAAAGTGTGCCGATGTCATCAATTGTGTAATATACCTTTGGGGAAGGGATAGGCTGGTAATCTCCGTGGCATGTGCCATAACTGTGTTCTGCTGTAGTGTGATAAACTAGTTAAGTAGGAGTTCTAACCCCAGCCTTGGCAACTGTGTGTGTGTGTGTCTGTCTGACTCTGTCTTTGTAGAAAGCAATGTTTTGTAGGGTAGACATACCCCCTACAATTTAAATGCTCAACCTTGGTAAGGTAGCTGATGTCATCCACCTAGTAATACACCTCTGGGAAGGTTGTAGTCCAGTAATCTCTGTAGAGCGTGCCATAACTGTGCACTGCTGAAGTGTGATTCAGAACTCTGGTAGGGTTTTATACCCACCCATGAATGTTCTGGATGTTTTGTGAGTGTTCCACTGCCTGTGTAGGGAGCAATGCATTTTAGGCTAGTCACACTCAGCACATGTGAAATGCTTTACACAGGCAATCCTGTTGATGTCAGCCAATATCATATACACTTTTGGGGAAGGAGTGCGGCAGTAATTACCATGGCGTGTACTATAACTGTGTAGTGCTATAGTGTAATAAACTAGTTAGGTAGGGGGTTCTACTCCCAGACATGACAGGTGAGTGTGAGTGTGTGTGTGTGTGTGTGTGTGTGTGTGTGTGTGTGTGTGTGTGTGTGTTTGTACCTTGTATCCTGTGTGGAGGAGGGTGTGCGTGTGTGACACCTGGTCTCAATGTGTAGTGGGTTTTGAAATTTTCTTATATGGTGGCCCTAGTACATATCACAATGTCCACTGTACAGGGAAAACAGCTGTGAAATAGCCGAGAGGCTGGGGTGCATATCCATACCCATACATGTGACAGCAAAGCCAGGCAATCACAGTTAGCAACCCCAGTATTACCCTGAGCACACTCACAACCCATGTCTCATACACACACACATGGCGAGGCAACAGCCATGATGTGTGTAGTACACTGCATATTGGCAACTGATAGTAACTATGGTGTGAATGCAGTGGCCTACAGAGGCCATGGCACCCTGTCCATCAGTACAATAGGCACATAATTTAATTATGTTTCCCACTGGATGCCTGCAACAACTGTGGTTCCATCACATGTGATCCACAAAGGACATACTATGCCTTACACACATGCCCTGTATGGACAGATGCCACTGACACCAGGGAATACCTGTAGCATGCCATCAATGTAGGTGAAAGGTCAACCTGCTGTCTATTACCTGGCCCTGCCACATGAGGGTGGGACTGTCACATCTGATGATAACATTCCGTGTACACAACATGGGCCAGACAAACCAGGTGCACTTCCACATGCCACTGTACCTGAATGTGGGACATGTGCAAATCCCAAACACCATCCATGTCATGGCATATAGAAGACATACATGCCAAGCATTGCACAGCACCGGCCACACACAATAACAACACAGGAGACTGGATGGTGAATACTATACCCACCTGTGTGGTCCATTCCGGACACTACACCCCTTAGCCATAATGTAGACCATTCTCACATGGCCTGATGCCAAGGTATACCCCTCACCCAGCCTTGTACAGCCATCTGGCACCATCAACCACTACACACCCATGAAGCACTGCACACATGCACGCCGGTACTAGCACCCTCTGTCTGCGTGTGTAGTGCATGATGCTTCTGACCACATTCACACCCAGTACCACCCCATTGGCACACTGAAGCATGCTCTCTAATGTCAGACACCGTCACATACCCTTTGGCCATAGAACCTCAGGATAACCCCTTTGGGCCAATGGATACCTTTGCATTACTGTATTGTGGCAAGGTAAGTGGTTAGGAAGTCTATTCGTTACCCTGACAAGTGTGGCAATGTGTATGAGTCCCTTACAGAGTGTGACTGTGTTGATGCTGACACCTGTTCATGTGGAGAGGCCCGTGAACTATACCTAATGTATCGCAACAGTGTTGCAGATGTCACTCACCAGCACATATGTGTATAGACAGCTCACCCACATGTAAGCTATGTGGCACATGCAATAACTGCATACACATGTTATAGCTATGCATAGTCAGTCAGGTGTTTGAAACCCCAAATTGGTAGGTGTGTGACACACACACACACACACACACACACACACACACACACACACACACACATGCTTAAGTTTGACTCACCCACACCTTACCTGCATACATTATCTCTGTCTGTCCCACCCACACCCTCTCTGGTGGATGTGGGATGTACACCTGCTTTGCTAGGCAACAGCCTGTGTTTTGTAAGTGATGGTCATGATCAGCTGATGGTCTGTGCACTAATTGCAACTCTCCTCTAGCTGAGTGCATGTGGAACAGCTGTCGTAACATTCCAATAGTGAATTGCATGGTAACACACACCAATATCCAGGAACATCATTTTGGTGTTCGCCCTTTACATCCACTGTGGGCAGGAACTAGATCTGTCATTTAACAAAATGCATCTCAGATGGATTGGGGATTTACCTCTAACAACTTACACTGTGGAAACAGGGCAACACACAGGAGGGGGATGTGCTTGACTTGTAAGTTCTGCTATACTGCATGTGGAGTAATGTTGGTTTAACAGAGTGTGTGTGTGGATATGGCTATCCTACATGTTGTAATACCTGCCATATCAGTACTATGTTTATGAGGAATTCACGTCAGCAGAGTCGTCTGCAGAGTGGGCAGTGTGGGTGCCCTTGGTGTCATGTGATACCCACTGAGCACGTATCTGTGAACTGCAGAAGGTAGTGTGAGGATTGCAGTCTGTAGATGGTGAAAGCCCTGACAGGTACTGATTTCATATCCCTCAAAGGACACATGTTGCAACAAACCCTGTTACAACAGTACATGTATGAGGTTATCACAGCAACATATCAATATTGGCCCTATGTATATGCTTCCAGCCACATCTCTGTCACCCCCCCCACCATATCAGCTTCAACAGACTGTACACACAACTCATTAGGTATGGCTACAGCTTAACTACCATTTGGACAGATTGTGTAGTATAACACAGCTTCTGCTAGGTGATTGTAGCCATGTCCCCTGTGTGGGCACTAACATTGCCGGCCTGGTACTGACTATTCACTTGCATGACATTGTCAGGGCCACTATGGTTAGATATATGCCAGTGGTATGGCTGCTCTGAGGTTGCTGCACATCTGACAGTCTGTGTTATAGGGGGGGGTTCTATGCATGCTGTTGGACATGTACCAGGATTGTGTAGACTATTACTACCAATGTATGTACTATGACAGTGACACAATATCATGTATATGTTCCATTGGCCAGATGATCCACCTCCCCACACCCATCTGACCATTATACCTGGTGACATCACATGTGTGTGCCAACCTGGGGCCTCTTCATGTACTGTTACAGCCATACCTTCAGGTGGAACCACCCAGAGGATGTTGGCCCACCCCTCTCGGGCACACACCAACATGTCTCTGTCCCCTGAGCTCAAGTCGAGGGCCTGTTCCATACCAGGCTCCACAGACACATGAGGGATGTGCTACATCTGTCTAAGGCAACCAGTACACATTCACATGGCCAACATGCTTCTCCTGCTCAGCCAACAGACCTGACACCTTCAGGACATGGACTGCTGTTGTGAGTGGGGGTTGGTGGGAGCCTTGTTCCCATTGTGCCCATATTGGGGACCATGGTGCATCCACATCACAGACCACACACACCATCCATGGTGTTTACCCACCAAGTGTCCCATACCACCCCTGTAGACTTTCCTCTATATCTACCATTCCTGATCACCTCCATGTGTGTATCTGCCATACTTCCCAATATTCCCATAGCAGACTTCACAGGCGGGGGCATTGTGGTGCTTGGATGGGACTAACATGTGACATACCCATCCATGGTGCACACTCTGCCAGCTGTAGATATCTGTCTGTATTGCTATGTGTGTTGCTGCCTTGCACATAGCACACATCACCGTGGTAGTGATATTAGGGGACATGTCTTACCATACATATCTGTTAGTGTGTGTGTTTGTACAGATGTAGCCATTTGCATATCAGTATTTATCTACATGTGTGTAGATATATGTGACTTCATATATATGTGCACATATATATATATATATATATATATATATATATATATATATATATATATATATATCTACACATGGGTATATGTATATTTCTGGACATACATGCTGATATACATATATATCTTTAAATATTATATATGTGACATATGTACACATATGTATACCGATATGTGGGATACAGTGAGACATCAGCTCCACAATCCCACAACACCTTCCTGCACAGCTGCACTGTTCTGCCTTGCTACAACACAGACAGGTGCCACATATGGACACGGCCTAACATTAGGGGGGTATATGTAGGAGCCGATGGCAGGTAACCCTATTACACATCTATGGCATTCTGGCATGCTACATTACAGATTCACTTGGGCATGGCAGGTAACCCTATTACACATCTATGGCATTCCGGCATGCTACATAACAGATTCACTTGGGCATCCTGACAGTAGTGGGCCGTGGCTCCCACATGTCCATCATAATGGTATTACTACCAACAGCTATTGGCTACGTCATATACATACTTCCCATTACACTACATACACTATGATGGCTTACATCTTGACTGTCAGTGCTGACCTGCACAGTAAACGGCTATGGCCCACTACACACAAGGACAGACATTATTGTCCATAGCAGTTGTTCAGCTGGACATCATCACAACAACACCTGATAGCACATATAGCTCATTCCACATCATCTATCCCATTATGATGGACCAGGTACTACATGCTATTACATGTATATATACCTCACATACCTGTTGTGGGAATGATGTCTTGTTGAATGACAGCTGGCTAAATGCCTGTGACGTCAGCTTTTTGTTTGAAGATCTTTGTCATTTCTTTCTTTCTCTCTCTCTCATTGAGCTGCTTTGAATAGATTGCAGCCTGGCTTTAGTAGTTGGTGCACATGATCAGGTGATGGCCTCTGCACCAGTCAGTGTCCTCCACTTGCTAACTGCATGCAGCTTGCTGTGTAGTAACTCCAAATACCACTGTCATGGCAACCACTTACTATGAATCCCCACATCATGTGGGCATGGTCCCTTTACCTTTCCTGTGTGATGGACATCATTCCTGTGTGTGGGCATCAGTGTTACAGACAACAGGTAGCAATACCTCTTACAAGAGAACCTGCACACTCTGGCCAGCTACATATTTGTAGGAGGTTTCAGAACTACAGACAGAGTGTGAGTAGAGTTGTGTTATGCTTTGTATAGTACTGGTGTTACAAGGTGTGTGTGTACATACTAGTTTACCTTGGAATGCTGTCTGTCTGCATTGCTCTCACATGTGGGCCTATCCTCTTGGTGGCCAGAGGTGTACCTATCATGTTATGTCTGTCCTCCACACAGGTGCTGTGTCTGATATTTCACTGGCAGTGTGTGTGTGTTGAGTGCTATCAGTACATGGCTACTTCCATTTATGTTTCTAACCACAATTCCCTGACTAAGGGTGTGTTGCAGACTATCCTGTGACACCAGTGACTTGCTTAGTGTATGGCAACAGTTTTCCACATATGGGCCTCTTTTCTAGCCTCTGTCCTCCACCTACATACCAAGCTTTACACATTTGACATGCTGTCAGTGGTTGTTCTGGAGTGGGCTGAGTATATCACACTGCCATTGCTACCATCAGTCCACTGCTGTTATATCCCCCACACATATGGTGGGGCTGAGGCCATATATCTGTGGGCTTCACCTACACAATACATGTGTGCCCTTATGCACTCCTGAGGCCAGTGTATGTAACAGTGATATGTGGCCCTGTATTATTGCGTCTAGGGGGGTGCACCATAAATGACCTAGGCTGTTACAAAATGTGGGGGTATCAGGGGTGTGCTGCCTTAAGGTATTTGGATGTACAGTACCATACACTTCACCTGTATTTACATTACTTACATAAATTGGGTTGTTGCAGGCCTACTGCCTCCTGCCATACAGACTGTTCTGTTTGTCAGTGTGCTTGTGATGGTGTCAGTTATGCCTTGTTATGTAACATACATCCCATTTGGACAACTGATGTCTTTATCACCTAGTGATTTTGTACGGAGTGTAGATAGAGGCTGCGGAATTATACACCTGCATTACTTACTGTTGATAGTTTGGTATCCTGTGGCCCAGTCTGTCTTTACTATTGTACAATATGAAGGGCTTGGCCTGGACAGCAACAGTTGTGACCCTTTCCAGCATACTGCATTAGTATAATGGTTTCACAGTTGCAATACTCTGTTTATATGGATGTCAGTGTCTGAGCAGCTATAATACATGGCATATAAAACCGTAATAGTACACAACTAATGGTTATCCATTTCTGCAAACCTGTGTGTGGTGTTTTACCCTATGACCTCTCTGTGAGCATATGTTTCAGGGAATGATTTTCATTTGTATGGGTGGCCCATACAGTGTCCAGTTGTTAAGTTAACTGTAGGCATGGTGGCTGTTCCATATTGTGTGCACCTTCTGCATATGTATCTTACTGTACATATCTCTGCATGTGTATGTGTAGTCACATGTATATTTATATCATCATATTTCGGCTGTTCCCGTTAGGGGTCACCACAGCAAATCACCTGTTTCCATTTCTTCCTGTCCTCTGCATCTTGCTCTGTCACACCAACCACCTGCATGTCCTCTCTCACCACATCCATAAACCTTATCTTAGGCCTTCCTCTTTTCCTGTTACCTGGTAGCTTCATCCTTAGCATCTTTTTCCCAATATACTCAGCATCCCTCCTCAGCACATGTCCAAACCAATGTAATCGTGCTCTTTGGCTTTGTCTCCAAACCTTCCAACCTGGGCTGACCCTCTAATATACTTATTCCTAATTCTGTCCACCCTCAAATCTTAACATCTTTAGTTCTGCCACATCCAGCTCAAACTCCTGCCTTTTTGTCAATGCCACTGTCTCCAACCCATATAACATAGCTGGTCTCACGACCCTCTTGTAGACCTTCCCTTTCACTCTTACAGGTACTCGTCTGTCACAAATCACTCCTGACACTCTTCTCCACCCACTCCATCCTGCCTGTACTCTCTTCTTCACCTCTCTTCCATACTCACCGTTACTCTGAACTATTAACCACAAGTATTTAAACTCATCCACATTCAGCACCTCTACTCCTTGCATCCTCACCATTCCTCTATCCTCCCTCTCATTCACACACATATATTCTGTCTTAGTACTGCTGACCTTCATTCCTCTTCTCTCTAGAGCATATCTCCATCTCTCCAGGGTCTCCTCCACCTGTTCCCTACTCTCACTACAGATCACAATGTCATCTGCAAACATCATAGTCCACGGGAACTCCTGTCTGATCTTGTCTATCAACCTGTCCCTCACCATTGCAAATAAGAAAGGGCTCAGAGCTGATCCTTGATGTAACCCCACCTCCACCTTAAACTCATCTGTCACTCCCACCGCAGACCTCACCGCTGTCACACTACCCTCGTACATATCCTGTACCACACTTTTCTGACACTCCTGACTTCCTCATACAACACCACAACTCCTCTCTAGGCACCCTGTCATATGCTTTCTCTAAGTCTACAAAAACACAATGCAACCCCTTCCGACATTCTCTGTACTTCTCTATCAACACTCTCAGAGCAAAGATCGCATCTGTAGTGCTCTTTCGTGGCATGAAATCATACTGCTGATCACTAATCATCACGTCCCTTCTTAACCTTGCTTCCACTACTCTTTCCCATAACTTCATGCTGTGACTGATCAATTTTATCCCTCTGTAATTACTACAGCTCTGCACATCACCCTTATTCTTAAAAATCGGTAATCGGTACCAAAACACTTTTTCTCCATTCCTCAGGCATCCTCTCACTTTCCAAGATTTCATTAAACAATCTGGTTACAAACTCCACTGCCATTTCACCTAAACACCTACATGCTTCCACAGGTATGTCATCTGGGCCAACAGCCTTTCCTTTCTTCATTCTCTTCATAGCTATCCTTACTTCCTCCTTGCTAATCCATTGTACTTCATGATTTACTATCCCTACATCATCCAACCTTCTCTCCCTCTCATTCTCTTCATTCATCAACCCCTCAAAGTACTCTTTCCATCTCCTCAACACACTCTCCTCACTTGTAAGTATGTTTCCCTCATTATCCTTTATCACCTTTACCTGCTGCATATCTTTTCTAGCTCGGTCCCTCTGTCTAGCCAATCAGTACAGGTCCTTTTCTCCCTCCTTAGTGTCCAATCTTTCATACAACTCTTCATATGCCTTATCATTAACCTTCGCCACCTCTCTCTTTGCCATGCACCTCATCTCCTTATACTCCTGTCTACTTTCTTCATCTCTCTGACAGTCCCACTTCTTCTTTGCCAACCTCTTTCTCTGTATACTCTCCTGTACTTCCTCATTCCACCACCATGTCTCCTTGTCATCCTTCCTCTGTCCAGATGTGATACCAAGCACCTTTCCAGCCGTCTCCCTTACTAGCTCTGCTGTAGTTACCCAGCTATTTGGTAACTCTTCACTGCCACCCAGTGCCTGCCTTAACTCATCCCTGAACTCCACCTCACAATTACCCTTTTTCAATTTCTACCACTTGATCCTTGGTGCTGCCCTCACACTCCTCCTCCTCTTCCTGATAACCAACGTCTTCCTATAAACCACTACCCTATGCTGCCTAACGACACTTTCTCCAGTCACCACTTTACAGTCTCCAATCTCCTTCAAACTGGCCCTCCTACATAAGATATAATCCACCTGTGTGCATCTTCCTCCGCTCTTGTATGTCACCCTATGCTCCTCCCTCTTGTTAAAATACGTATTCACCACAGCTATGTCCATCCTTTTCGCAAAATCCACTACCATCTGACCTTCTGCATTCCTTTGTTTAACACCATACCTACCCATCACTTCCTCATCCCCTCTGTTCCCTTCACCAACATGCCCATTGAAATCTGCTCCAATCACCACTCTCTCACCCTTGGGTACAGTCATCACCACTTCATCCAATTCACTCCAAAATTTTTCTTTCTCATCCATTGCACACCCAACTTGTGGAGCATATGCACTAACAACATTCATCATTACACCATCAATTTCCAGCTTCATAAACATCACTCTATCCGACACCCTTTTCACCTCCAAAACAATCTCAGCATACTGTTTCTTCAGAACAACTCCTACGCCATTTCTCCTCCCATCCACACCATGATAAAACAATTTGAACCCACCTCCGATAAACCTAGCCTTACTCCCCTTCCATCTGGTCTCTTGCACACACAATATACCAACCTTCCTTCTGTCCATCATATCAGCTAGCTCTCTCCCTATACCAGTCATACTGCCAACATTCAAAGTTCCAACCCTCACTACCACAGTCCTAGCCTTTCTCCTCTCCTCCTGCCTTCGGCTATGTCTTCCGCCTCTTCTCCTCCTTCGGCCAACAGTAGCCCAATTTCCACCAGCACCCTGTATATATATATATATATATATATATATATATATATATATATAAATAGATATGCATATCCGTATCTGCATATATGTGTCTGTGTATATGTATCCTGGGGATGTTGATAGCTTCCATAGTTACATCTCCTATGGGAGCCACACTGTACTGCATGATATGTTACCAATACCAACCTGACATCATACAGGTAGGTTGTAGTACTTTCTACATGTTGTGCACATGTCATGTCAGGTCCTGCTTATGTGATCTGTAACACTTTAGTGTATTGAAGGGTGGACTTGTTTGGCTGTGGTGGTGCGGTTATGCCTTTTCATACATGATGTATATTGTTTGGGGCGTCTCAACCTCATTACCGGTGCATGTGCACATATTTGTATTTGTCAGGCTACCATTGCTATCTACAGATGTGTGGCTAAATATATATATATATATATATATATATATATATATATATATATATATATATATATATATATATATATATATATATATATATATATATATATATATATAGTTTGTGTCTTTCGGCTTTTCCCGGTTAGGGGTCACCACAACGGAACTCCGGTCTGCTAATGATTGGCAGTAGAGTTTTATGTGCTGGCTTGCCGGGCCTATCGCACAACCTTCAACGAAGGAACACCCATTCACGCTCTAACTGAGAATCGAATGGGCAACGTCTAACTGTGAGGCGACAACGCTACCGCACCACCACCACCGCAGTGACATATATATATATATATATATATATATATATATATATATATATATATATATATATCTACATCTATTGATATGTTGTATCTGTTTAGATATTACTATATTTACTCACACAAATACATTTACATGTTGGAATACATTCTCTGTACTGTTGAATGACTGAGCTTGTTGATATGTTTTGAATACATCAGGGTTATGTATATCTGACATGCCTTAGTGGTAAAGCACTTTGCCTATGGTGTGTGGGGTTCTGTGTTCGAGCGCAGCAGAGGCTGTTTTTTTTGTTGCTGGGCAGAACAAGGGCCATTGGATACAGAGTGGTTAAGACACATTTAGTCAGTTGTTAGCGGGTTTGAGCAAAGGTAAGCACTGCTAACCTGCCATTACATCTGCTTACAGGGTGTTAGCTTCAGATTTGCTTAATCAGTGTAGTCATTGCTTACCGCCATGCAAATAGGCTTAAGCCCTCTTACTGCTGCTTAAAAGTGCTTACTCCCACTTACCCCCGCGTTACATTATTTATTTATTTTACATTTGTTGACCTGGAAAATCTGACTGGATGCCTGTCCATTTTCAGCGGAGGCCCAGGAAGAAAAGCTCCACAGTAAAACTCAGCTAATCATTACGAGTAATACAGAGGTGTTCACATTCATAGAGAGTAACAGACTTAACATAGCTAAGTAACATATTATTCATGCATAGTTTACATTAACATGTAGGTGTTATTCATGCTTAGGTCAGGTTTACATGTCAGTTATGACTGTTGAAAAAGGTCAGTTTAAGGTGTAGTTAGATTCCAGTTTAACAGTTCTGGACAGGTTACACACAGGTATTCAGGTTAAGATTTAGTTATTCCATACTTGTGTGGTAGAGTAGAAGAGAGTAGTGAAGGTGTAGATAGGTAGGTAGAGGGGGAGACATTGTAACTGTATAGTAGGTTGTGGGAATAATTGGTAGGGGAGCAATAGGGAAGGTTTAAAGGATGCTGGAATATGTATGCGAGGCAGGAAAGGAGGTGTTAGTTGCAGTAGTTGATGTAGGGGTATAGAGTGTAAGGTGGGGGGGGTTTAGCCAGGTGGTGAGCATGTGCTGATACAAGTGTGCATGGGGTGTTCCTGCAAGTGTTTTTTACATGTGTCCTTTAAGACAACTGTGGTAATAGATGTGGGTATGGAGTTCCAGATTCTGCCAATATAGTTGGTGAAGAGGGTGTTACCTAATTGTAACTTTAACCTTTAAAAGAAAATATAAAGGGGTTGATAGGTAAGTGGTGGTAAAGGGGCACAAAGAGGGATAGATAGTAGGAGAAATAGCCAGAGATGTGCAGGAAGGCTGAAGGGAAGGTCCACAGCTGGCCATTTCTTCTACAGTGACAGCTGTGCATATTCACTGAATTTGGAGGTAGATTTGGACACTCACACCCCTGGGTGGGGGTGAGGACAACAATAATACGTTGTGATGCCATTTAGAATGGCTTACATGCCTACAGTGGGGAGCTGCAACCATGTGTTCTTTGGTGTTATTTAGTGGATTTTGCAACAACAAAATTGGTTATAACGTGCTTTGCCATCTATGATTGACTGTGCTGCAGTGGGACTCGTACTGGGAATGCCTGCTTGTTAGGTGACTGCTCTTCCCAATTCACACTATTGCTTACATCCACGAGGTGGTCCGATTAGAACTGCTCCAGCCAACCCTGGCATGCCTTGACCCATAATTTCATACCCATCGTGCCCACCACCTGCTCCCCCTCTGCAGCAATCATCCTTTCTCTGGGTGCAGGTCGGGTCTAGCCACACCACCACACACTACCCACTCTCCACTTCTCGGGACCCATCACATATGCTGTTTCGACCCACCGATCATCAGGCCTTCCCAACCTTGTAGTCTGGGAACATACGTGCCCTGGCATGATGGATCGGTATAATGCCTAGAATCTGAATATTCAGAAATTTTTGGGTTGTCCCGCAAGGGACGTTCCTGTCTTTGTTTCTAGATTAGACTTAGAGGGTCCACAATGTTTCTCCCACTGGTAGTATCCTGCCTGTGGTTTTGGAAGCAGTGGTTTGTTTACTTTGTTTGTGTGTTTGTTTGTATGTTTCACCTGTTTGCCTGGGGGGGATACTGGTATGTGTAACATGTATGTTGATCGGGGCCCCTCACTCCCATTGGCGGTGCCTGTGGTCATATATGTCATTCTTATCTGCTGTCTCATATCATAGATATATATCTGTATATATATATATATATATATATATATATACACACACACACACACACACACATATATATATACATATATATATATATATATATATATGTGTATATATATATATATATATATATATATATATTTTATATATATATATATATATATATATATATATATATATATATATATATATATTGCTGTATTTATATCTAACAACATATAGGTGTATGGATGTCTGCATATGTATATATCTATATGTGGTTATTTATATGTATATGTATGTCTATATATGTATACATATGTAATACAGGGAGGGAGAGGTATATATCTATTTAGTTATAGATATATATGCACGCACACATACATTTACATATTTAGCTACATGTCCTGTAATGTTGAATGGTATTGCTGGTTGCTATGTTTGTGGAAATGTCAAGGTTATGTACATCTGCCGTGGCTTAGTGCTAAATCACATTGCCTATGGTGTGCAGGCTCCTGGGTTCAGGACTTGCAGGGACTGTTTAGTTTGTTGCCGGCCAGAACGAGGCCCATTGGATACGGAGTGGTTAAAGCACTTTTATGCTGTTGTCAGCGGGTTTGCGCGATGGTAAGCACTGTTAATTTCCGGTGAAATCCGCTTACACATGGTTAGCCTCGCTATTGCTTACTCTGTGTAAGCACTGCTTCCTGTCGTGCAAACAAACTTGCACCTGCTTAGTCGTGCTTATTTATCCTTACTACTGCTCTATATTCAACAGTATTAGTCTACTGGTTCTTGGGGGGGGGGGGGTGTGGATTTGGTAAGCATATGTGTTATCATTCATTATACTGCTTCCTACTCCAGTTTGCACATATATGTTATTTATTAGGTTATACAACTAAATATATTGATCATAACAGTATTTGACATGGAAATGGGATGTACTGCAGTGGGTCTCGAACCGGGATTGACTGCTTGTGAGGCGAACGCTTTGCCCACTTCAATATTGCTGTACTGCTTCCTTTGCACATATCCTGCTTTTTATCCTCCTTAGCTAAGCGATGGGCACACCCGAGCACCTATGGTTAGCTTTGATTGGTGTTTTAAAAGCTATAGATGGGTTTCATCCTTTAATTTATATGTCCTGTTGGTGTTGTACACATGGGGGTCTGTTGGTGGGGATATGGGAACACCTGTGAGTGATCTGGCTAATTTCTTAACAGCTTCTGCTGTTCGGCATTGCAGGAATGTGTTTATTCTGAGAGCTCTGCTCTCAGACAAGCCCTCTACACTCGTACACGCTCTGTGTAAGCCTAGGAGCTCGGCCAGCATGCCTTCATTACTATGCATGGCACGCTGCCATCCTGCTCCTAAACGGGTGCTTCTGTGCAGGGCTAAACTAGTCCTGCATGGAAGCTTAGTAAATCCGGGGACACACATCCATAAAACTGACATTTTCTATTATTGGAAATATGGAAAATATGCCAATATAGATAGAAAATTCTAACTTTAAGCTCTACTAAAATGAAATCATGCTTTTACTCTGGGCCCTACCTATCTATGAATGTGCTCAGCTTCCTGACACAATCAAAAGATAACTATCTATTCGGGATACAGTGTGATATCAAGCTATTATATTGCATCTTTTATAAGGAGCTAAGATTAGGATCCATGACAGTGCTAACACACCAGTATAGTTATACACAAATTATAAAATAGGTCTAGGCTAAATCCCTTCTTCACAGATAAAGCATGAATCATTGATCCCACCACCTTAATATGTCACATGCTTTGAGTATTGTCACAAAGTAGTAAGTGTGCGGCACAGCAGATACTTGATTCCCTTACTTGTAAATGTGAGAGGTGAATATTAGCATAGGTGAGCTTGATATCTAGGTACTTACAACCCTGCCATCAGTTTCTGCATAGCTAGGACAAGCTGTTGCTCCAGGAGATATTGCATTTGATTGAAAATGTTCATATGTCAGGATGACCGTATCATTTCCTTATGGAAGTGCGTTGTGATGTCCACCCAAGATGGCTCAGGAGGTGAGGTATACTGTGAAGAACAATGGAGTAAGTATAGCATCTCATGCAATCACCTAATTATATTAAGTGAAGTGGTGACCGACCCTATTCAGTTGTTATCAGAGTGAGCCTGTGCTTGAGGCAATCAGTAAACTATTTCAGAATATATGTACTCAGCCCATAGACTGAGAACACTTTAATCAGGAGACTGGGATTCACTGAGCTGAAAACCTTTGAAATAGAGTCCATAATATGAACTGCTTCCATGCCAAACTACTCATTGTTAGCAAGGGCAATAAGTGCAGTGACCCTGCTATGCTCTTTCCTAAAGTGTTGTTGCTAGTTTGGGAGAAGGCAGAAAGCATCGGCTTGAAGCTTTAGTTGCATGGCAGCTACCTTCTTCAGTATTTTTTTCAATGCAGTGATACAGAGTGAGGAGAACAACTGGCCTATAGGAATCAGGTTGGCAAACAGGACCAGAGTTGTTTTCCAGACTAGGGGTGGTCTTAGATGTGTCATAGCTCAGGTTGGAATGAAAGTGAATGTGCTAAATGTTCTCAGAAACCTAGAGAACATGGCAATACCTAGTAGTTTCTTGCAGCTATTGGTTTACTTAGGACTTTGAGAATTCTGAGAAAGTAAATGAGATGGAGACAGTAGATATATTTGCAGCTGTACATAAAGGTGCATCTTTGAGGGTTTGACTGCTGTTAAAAAACTCTGATAAAACATGAAGAGCAAACATGACAGGCAACTATTATGGCTCAATAACACAAAAGCTATGTACTCTGAGAGGTAGTCCTAGGTACGTTTAGACCTTCCTGCCGGATTTTTGTTCTCTCTCTCTCTGTGGAGGTCTTTTGAATTAACAACAGGGGGAAGCTGATATTTTAAGAATTGTGATTTTTGCTTTTTTATTAAGCTTTTTACCTTGGTTACAAAGAAAAGAGCACTGGGTAATGATTTTGCTTTCAAAGTGCCTTTGTACTTAAGCCAGGTCACTCTGTGGGCTGCAAATCTTGCTTCTGTTTGAGATTAATCCTGTGGTGTTAGACTATAGTTAACCTTTTCATTTTAATATGATAGTGTCCATCCTGCAATGATAATCAAATTGTCATTAGGCTGTATAGACACGTTACATTCAGCCACAGAAGTGACCACTATAGTCAATAGAGAAACGTTTATACCAGGATGTAATTCGGTGTCCCAATGAAAGTCTCTCTCTAAAAGATTGCTTTGTGAAAAATATATTTCAGTTTGGCAGAGTGAGAAGTAATAACAATGCGGTCATTACTATACCAGCCTGGTGGAATAAGGGCTAAAAGCTTGACTATGACCCAAGTGATCTGAGTTTGATTAGTGGTTGGGTGTCTGATGGCCTGGCAGAGAAGAGGGTGTGACTATCTTGGGTGAGAGTAAGTGTGCCCCACATCTCTCTAGAGAAGATTTGTTGAAGACCAAAGCTCAGAGAGGTGATGTTGGGCTGAGGAGGGGTGGTGGTTTTGAGACAACACACAAGGAGAAGACAGAGGAGATGAGACCACTCTATATGGCCTGGGGTGGAGCACATGCTCAGTGACTACCCACTGCCTGCCCACATGTGCCATTGACACACTGGTGGTGGGACTTAGGGCTTGCAAACAATTCTGCATGGCCACAGTATCATGATCCCAGCTTCTTCATTCCTCTCTTAGGTGGAAGGGATCATTTCTCCCATATGGGTTGGAGGTCCTTTCCATCTGGGGAGATGGGAGCTACCCAGTGAAAGGATACACTGGGGTGCCCAAAGGTGGTGACAATGGGATGAAGGTGCTATGGAGGAGTCATCTGATATGAAGTCAGTCTTAAGATTGATGTGAAAAACACAATTCAGTGTTCACTGATTATGAGAGATTCAGCTACAACAGCTAAGAGTCTGGAATTATTGTTAAAATGAAACAATCAAGGGTTAAGTGCTTACAAGAAACAGACTTTGGCCTTGTGGGTTCTGAGACAACCTTTGTGAAGCTGCACACATGTAATATAGCACGAAGTAGGAAGCTATTTTTACTTTCAATCTCTCTCATGGTTTTAGAATTTTGTATTGAGGGTCATCATAAAAGACACGATGACATCGTTAATAACTGATTGTGATGTGAGAAGTGGCTAATTAACATGTGCAGCTCTTAAATGACTGCTTCACTGAGCATCAACTCCCAGCCGCTTATGTTACTTTTCAGATAGATTAGAAGAGGATGAAACAAGCATGATATTGTCATTATTGTTGACCATTTACAAACTCTACTTTTTACTTGGTCTCTGACTTTGACAAATAGTGTTAAGATTGTGAATTGACTGTGGGATGATATTGCCTGTTTTGAGCAAGGATTCAGTTACTTCAACTTTACTGCTTTAGGGATTTGAGGTTATAGTTCAAAAAGCTCACATTTATTTCCCATGTTTTTCCAAGTTAACATTTACTTTTTGACACACTTCATATTGAAGGAAATTAGAGACAAAATGACCTTTTGTTCAATATTACTATGGCAGGGTACAGCTAGTGAGAAGGCTTTCATTGTGTGTGAGTGTGGGAAAGGGGTTGTATGTGGCCTGGATTAAGGTCAGGGAGGAAGTGACAATAGAGAGGAGTATGTAACTGTAGTCATTTGTCAGAGGTGTGTAGGACTGTGAGAAACCATCTCCTTCCAGCCAAAGGTAATCAGCTAGTATACATTAACTGCCTCACTGTTATGTACATATGTGCAGTACTACCACTGTAGCATGGTGAGGGACAAGCAGGAGGAAATGCAAAGGAAAACAGAAACCTTAAAAAGTATCAGCTCAACAAGAGAATAGTAAATGGGGAAACAGCAATCCAAACAGTACAACACCCTTAAAGTTACAGCACTTCTGCAACCCTGAGAAAGAGCTGTTAAAACCCTAGAAGGCCATGAGTAATCAGCACAGCATAGCAAATACATACATAGCAAACATGCAGGCCTGTCTGACACAAGGACAGGAAGCAGAGTATGAAAAGACTAATAAAGGACAACTATAGTAAAATGAAATTACTTTGTGTGCCTTAGAACAGTACATCAGATTGAAATCAACAGAAAATATCTGGGTTAATATTGTCTATGCAATTTAAGTCCATAAAATCATTGTTGTGTTGAAGAAGGTCCAACAATGTAACTCAGCAGTCCACTAAAAGTCCTTGTTGGAAAGGCTGAAGTACCATTTTTATGTGTAAATAAGAATAAAATTCAATATATAACAGCACATACCAGGAATCAGTATGCGAGTATATTACATAATGGAGCAAAGAGATATAATTCCCAAAAAAATCTTTACTGTGAAATATCAAACAGCACTTGAGATATTTGACTTGTATGTGTTTGAATCTAATACAGGCCTGAAAAGGCCTTATAGTGTAAAAGTCTGCAAAACTCCAAAATATTCATTTTATATAAAGTCTGGTCTGTGGTTTCTTTTTAGCGTAGGAAATACAATATATAATTTAAGAATATGTGTCCATTGATACAGCATTAAGTTGGAAGTGAAAAGCCTGTATATGTATTTATAAAAATTGCATTTTATAACATTTTAAATATGCAAGCATCCATATTACAGACACATAAGAAGTGACATATTTAATATGAAGATGGAGACAGTGCACTCCTTTTTACAAAAGTGCATTGCATAACTGAGAGTCCTGACATACTTTGATGAGAACTTTTCCTTGTAGATGTCAACTGGTTTCAAATATATTATGTTATGCTGATAGGAAATGATACGAGAACTTATGAATCTGTTAGACCACTTAGTTTTAGTGCCTTCATTTAACTACAAACATGTATGTATAACATGATCAGGCTGAAAAAAAAATCAGTAAATATTAGCACACTATTTGAATTGCAGTGATAGAGCATCAGAACTAAAAGTAAAATATATATTTTTAAAAAGGGATATTTATACCATTTAAAATGTTACAATGAAAACATAATTCTGACCAAAACAAAATGACATGAAGATATTAAGAATATATTGATTTCTTGTCTTCAGAATTAAAATCACATGTCACAAAGTTCATGAGATCCATATCTCTCTATAAAAGTGATGTTTTCAAAATTTTCAATATTGTGGTTCTTGTTAAAACACGATCTGTAGCTATTCTCTTTTATTTGGGGCTAGAAATGTAGTCTAAGCACATTTTACTGTTGGAAATCCTGATGTCATTGTCTGAAAATTCATCAGACTACATAAAACCATTTTAGAAGATAACATATTTTATAGTCAAGGATCAATATAGCCATTAATGATCAGAACTAGGGCTGCAAGCTTACAGAAAATGGTTAGCAGTGAAGTTTTTAGCAATAAATTTAAATAACAGTCATGTTGGTCTGTTGAAGAAACTTTCAGAAAATGCCAAATCTATGAAAAAAATTCACATAAAGCAACTTTCAGTTTACCTCAAACTAAATCTTTTAAGTGGGGGCTTATATTAAGTCAAAAATATAACATATAAAAATATAATTTGTTGTATGATCAGCAAAGGTTCTCTTTACATATTTGTGTCATGTCTCAGTTGTTTGTTGTTATTCTGTATGTACTTGTTTAGCATGACCTTTAGTTTTACATTATTCTGTAAGTACATCGGTTTTGTGTTCCTTGTTTATGAATATGAAGTCTATAGTACAATACCTTGGGTTAAAAAGTTAACTAATCTGAGAGCAGAAGAAATCTCAAGAATTATAATTAAATCATTAATCCTCAGGTTAAACTTTTAATTTTAATCTTAAACTCACTACTACTGAATCAAAATTGCATTCCAGAGAGCTTGAGAACAGCCAGTATCACTTTTGTTCATAAAACTGGATGTAAAGGTAATCCAGGTAATTATAGACAGGTAAATTTAACATGCATTGTGGGTAGGGATCTGGCATCTCTTTTGACAGAAACTGGAATTAATCCAGCAAATGATGTGATGCATCACCATCTCTTTTTTAAAAACAAATGTTGCTTTATCTTACTGGCTTTTTGAAAGATGTAGCTCTGGACAAGAAATTATGAACAACTGTAATTTAGCTAAAGGTAGCTAAATCCTTGAACACTTTACCACATACCTCTTTAATTGAATGCAGGCTAAGAGTTAAAACAAGCAGTTGCATTGTTAAGTGGATATTTAGCTATCTGACAAACAGGATGCAACAGGTATACAACGTACGATCACTTGCAGATCAGTTTATTAGAGATTGCTTACATGTAGCCAGGCCAGCTAATTGGGATTTCTGCACAGTTTCTGCACCACTTCCCTTAAGATGCAGTAAACTTAGGTATTGTTATGATGATTTCAGTGGGTGGGGGTACATACTTCTTTATGTTGAAGGGTTTTGGTGAGGCTTTACTACATGAAAAAAAACACAGCCTACTGGTTCAGTCATAGACTGTCTTCAGTGAAGTGTTTTGCAATGACTTTTGAAGCAAACTACAAGTAAACTGTCACTCTATGATGTCACAAGACAAATGGCAACAAGGACACATCCGGCTGTTCAAAGGATAACTTTTGAACCAAGTGCGCTTTAAACTGTTTTGTCAGGACTTCAGTTAAATGAAAGTGTCTAGATAGTGAAATACATTGAAAATATATGCTAGGGTTCATTACAAATGAACAGTTTTCCTGCAATCATCTGCCAACACTTTCTTACTGACATTTGCAATCCAATCCAATAAGAAAGAATCCGGTGCAGATCAACGCTATTTGAGATACTTTAATAAAATGTAATTGAAACCATAAAAGCTTAAAAAGTGAGACAATACATCAGTCCTGTGATAAGCGCTTTCGAGCTCCTGCCCTTCATCAGATAAATTAAAACAGTTCCCAATTCTGCTTTTATCTTGATAACAACCAACCACATTTCAGTATTGCACCCGCCTATTCTTCAGGGTGGGTTTCATAGGGATAATCTCATTACGCCCTGGATACCTATGTGCCTGAAGCTCTATTATCCACTTTGTTTCCTCTCTTTCAGTGTAATTTTTTATATCTCCCCCCTCTGAAACTCTTATGTACATTCCATATCGCCCTAAACTTAAATTGATGTCCCTCATTTTCTTTTACATGTCTGTACAAAGCATTATGTTGGTTCTTGATTCTGATCGAAGATAAATGTAGGATCCTAACTTTAAACATATTATTTGTTTTTCCTACATAGAAGCATGGACACAGCTGACACTCAGCTAAGTAAACAATGTCTGTGGTCCTGCAGGTAGCTTTGGTCTTAAAATCAAATGTTCTTCCTGTAACCGGGTGTCTAAATTTAGTAGATTTATTAATAAAACCACATGTTTTGCATGAACCACATGATCTCGTACCTTTCTTAGTAATAAATTGTTTCCCATTATTCATTTTTTCCTGCCCCAAAATATTCTTAAGATTCTTGTTCCTTCTAAAGCCAAAATAGGTTGTTCTCCTATTATTCCTGATAATTTATCATCCGTCTTCTGGATATTCCAATTCTTCCTTATTATATCACACACCCCATAGATGTTATTGCTGTAGGCAAATATCATTCTAGTAGTTGGTACTCTACTTTCTATACTGTTGTCTCATTACCCCCTTGATTACTTCTTATTGGGGGCCCATCTTGCCTCTTCTATATTCTCCTTTACGACTAATTTTGTTACAAATTAGCTTACTTTTATAACCTCTGTTTAAAAAGTGTTCCTCTAACCTTTCTGTCTCAGCTTCAAATACTTTCTCTTCTGTGCAGATCCTGGATACTCTGCTGATCTGCCCCTTCACTATATTCCTGAAGGTAAATCTTGGATGCATACTGTCATAAGTTAATAAACTGTTTCTCCAACAATCCTTTCTATATAATGCTGTCTTAAAACCTTCTCTATCCTGCTTTACTCTTACAGCTAAAAAGTCAATCTCTGTTCTGGAGTATGTGGCTGTGAACCGAAAAAATGTAATGGTCTCCTCTAAATTTGTTACAGATTGTAGGAGCTCCCTCTCATTACCCTGCCATAAATTAAAAACATCATCTACAAAACGTCTGTATAGGGAGATTTTTCTTCTCCACACATTGCTTTCATCTAACACAAATTGTCTTTCCCAGTAGGAGAGAACTAAGTTAGCATAGGTATTTGCACAGGGGGTGCCCATGGCTACCCCGTGTTTGTTTAAATACTTGATTTGAACAGAGAAATACATTGTTTTTCAATACCAAATCTAACATTTGGGCTATTAAATGTAATATCCTCTCTGCTGTTGCTCCTAAACTCCTTAATAATGTACATACCGCCTTCGCTCCATACTCATTCCTGATCACTGTAAAAAGGTTATTAACATCCACTGTTACCATGACATACTCCCTTATTACTTCTTTCTGCTCTTCTTTTTGCACAAAGCCTCCTAAGGTAATTATTCAGTATTTCTTCTACTTTCCCTGTCCATGGCCTTAAAGTGTATTCGAGCCATATAGAGATGCTTTCGGTAACCCACCCCCTTCCTGACACTATAGGTCTGAGGGGCAGATTTCTCAAGTCCTTATGTATCTTAGGCAGGGCTTTGAATAAGGGAATGGTCGGGTACTCAATCCATAAATGTATTTATTTATATGACATTTGCAATAGTGGTGTGAAAATGGGTTGCACCAGAAAACATTCTAAAAGCAAATATCTGCTTTTTGGTTCTAGGAATATACTATTTATTTCAGTTGTAGAAACAATAATCACAATTGAAGCAACTCAGTTTAAAGACCTGGGATTCTTTATAAATATCTGCCAGACAAAAAAATCATCTGAATCATATTAAGTACAGGATATTCTGAATAACACAAACACATATACAGCCATTCATCAAACAACTCATCAATGTCCAAAATCTTTATCCAGGCATCAAGGCAAGGACTAAAAAAGATTGTGGCCTATTTTACCCTAAAGCTTTATTAGGTCAGAAGAAAACCTGGTTTCTAACCATGTTTGAAAGGTGCAAGTAAGTATAGTAAAGATTCTGACCCAGATGTTGCTATGATTTTCATTTGTAAATACAGAAATTTTCTTTTTTATATGACATGCTTTTATACCCATACCTTCCTTGTTAATGTTTATGCATTCAGTGACCTAAAAGAGAAGTTTACAGCTGTTGTGAGAGACATTCCTCAGAAGCTTAAATTAAGCATTTTTCACAATCCTGTGCTTAAAGTCAGGTATCTGAGAAACAGTGAACATTCCACCTCAAATGCATAAATGCATAAAATAGTGATCAGATGATTGTGAACATACATTTTCCCAGAATTAGTACTGTGTGTGAGCATATGTCTGTGTGCTGGGGAACAAATCCCAATCACTCCTCACATAAACTGCAAGTCACCCACACCTCTGATTACTTAATATAATCACATCCATGGCTGCCAGTCATCAAAGAAAATACATAAATAAATAAATAAATAAATGCACTAAACAATTATCTTCCTTATTTCTTGTTATGTAAATTCATAAAGAAGACTACCATTTTCAAAACACAGTTTGAATGTGTACAATTTGACGGCTTGCATTTTGCAAGAAGAATCAACTATTTAATGGCATAGTTGTGTGACATATTGTGGGATTATAGCACAATGTGTTAAGTGGGTTGCACAAACACTGGTGGCTGGCAGGGCGAGACTGATTCAGACACACAGGTAACACAGTAGCACAAGCAGGCTAAATTTTAAGATCATCATCATCATATGCTAATGACCATGTAATGCCATGGAAATGAGCAATATTATGCTAATGAATCTCACTGTGAATACAAATGAGGGTAAACAATATGGTGGAGTGATTTAGAAATGTATAAACTTTACATGATCAGTTGCAGCCACCAGTGAGTTTGTACACTGTATTTTCTTATTTAATAGGGAAAGAGACTGCACTATGATGGTAGCTGAAGCAACCATTATATATAGTTTTTCATACATGTTAGAGGCCATTGCCTAACACCATTACTTCCATGACAGGGACATAGTTGATGATTACTGTGTGTGTAATCACACTATATGACAACTGGTAGACATGTACTATCCTGACATGGAATTTCATGGGATATGTTATCGATCCCTGTGGGCAGTAAGGTATGTCTAGTTTTAACTGTTGTTAGTACAGGGACATCCCAGCAACCAACAGAGGATAAAGCTGGTGTATCACAGGCAACTGCCTTGTGAGTACTACTTCAGTTCCCTGATGTGATGCTTCAGCATGTAGAGGAGCATATGAGGTTCTCAAGGACCACAGAGGAGAGAAACAACACTCTGTGGGCATTTCATGAACTAGCCCATTTCCATAAGATTCTAGGGGTCATTAACTGAGCATACATTGGTATCAAGGTCCTGTCTGGTCCCAGAAGTAGCTGGTGACTTTTAAGCAAGAGGGAGGCTGCAGGAAGTAACTGAATGGGTAGAGCCAAATACATTGGGGTGGAGGCTGTAATACAGCAGGTCAGTAACTGTTACCTATGATGAAATAGATGTAGTCATTCACTTTCATTCACAAACTGCTTCAGTACAAACCCACTCATTATAGCCATGTTACTGACTATATACATCTTAGATGTCTAGTCACAATCAACACTCCATGGTACCCCTGTTACCCACTAGTGGCCCCTGCACTTCCCCAGTGCCATCCTCTCTTTTCCCCTCATCTTGGTCCCACAGCATCCAGACAGATTACTTCTTTCTTGCGTTTTCATACTTCATCTTACTTTATACCCCCTCTCCATTCTTCATTACAGCTGAGTTTGCCTCCAGGCATTTCTGCAGTTACCTCACACTGTGCCTCTAGGTGTCAAATATTGCTTGTTCATATTTGCATTAATAATTCCAAAACCATGCTACATACAAGGTATCAGAATATTTTAAATTGAAGCATACATGATGGCAAACACAGTTGTATTGATATTTGACTTCTGTCAATGTGTATTCGTTAGGACTCTAAGCTGATAACTTCATTTTTTTAAACGCTCAAGCCACATCCACTGGGAGTTAAAGGTACGCACTCAAAAGAGCTGTGCTGGAGGGAATGAGTTAACACTTTGTAACAGGCAAAGACTCCACTGTAATTTAAGTTTGGATAAAGTAACTGAATTAAGATCGGGGTTTGCAAGGACCCCAGAAGTCCTAAAGTTGTAGATGCACTGAAATGTATGTTAGATTTTTGTAATTAAAATTTGAATTAACGATTATGGCCTGAACAAAAAATCATGAGTAAGTAAATATATTCAGTCCTTCTGGGAATAGTGCTTGCCTTCCTAACCCTCCAAAAATAAGTTATCCTCTGTGTAGCACCCTGGTATTAGATTGGGATGAAAAATAAAAGAGCAAATATCTAGAGGCATATATTATGCTGCTGAGTGTCTGGGAGAAGAAACCAAAGCACTTGGATAAAATCCACAAAGAGAAAAGGACTGTACATAGAAGGAATGAACAGCCAAAAACTCAGCAGGAGAACCAAGTGCTGTTATAGTGCAACACTGTGCCAGTGATCAGTTGTATCATGCACATCCTGCATAGACCACCACAGCCAGCTACTAAATGAGTGCAATGCCAATGCTTCACTGTTACAGAAAGTGAAAAAAATATGCACACTACTTTTGCAAAGCCAGAATAATACATCTTTATTTTAAAAACAAGTTACAACAGTGTCAGTCACTTTTATTCACAGACAACCCCTGCATCCAACAATTAAAGCCAACTTTATTGACTGAAAATAACAAAGATACCAGAATGAATAAAATAAAAATAGCAACAATTGCACAAAGTAATTAATTTTAACTCTCCCCTACGCAAATGTGACCATCAGTTATTTCCACATAGATCCCTTCAGTAGTTTAAGCATGTATGCACAACACTAAATTATAACATTTCTTCAAATGACCCCTTCAGTAGTTTGTCCGTCTATGTACAAGCACTGCACTCACATCTGAATGATACCATTTCCCACAATGACCGGTTCAATAGTTTGCCCACATATGCACAAGAAATTTACCAACATTAAAGTGAAACATTTTCCCCAATGACCCCTTTATTCGTTTGCCCATATATGTATGAGCAAGCACTTCACTGACATAAAAATTAAACATCCTCAAATGACCCCCTTCAGTAATTTGTTCTTATATGCACAGTCAAATATATATACACTCACACATACAGATTTTAAGCACTTACCTTCTTCCCATTTCTTGGCAATAGCACACATAGTGTGTGAAAAAAAAGGCATATTTTAAAATAAATAATAAAAAAAAGTTTCCCATGTCTGTGCTTCATCTTCTGTATTAACTACTTCCTTCTTCTTGGCTCAGTTTGCTTCAGTCACCTGAGGCAGCCTGAACCAATAAGAAGGGCTCCTCTCTGCATCATGCAGCAGTCTCGTGAGTCATTCATTGAGTGATGCTTTTGTCAGTGCTGAATGCTGCCAATCAAATCCAGTTGATGAGCGGGAATCCTAATACAAGACTGTTTTCAAAATAGCCCAGTATTTGTAAGAAGCTGATTTTTTCTTTTTCGGTTCTCCTCAGATCTCAAGGCATGTGCAGAGATCTGACAACCCAGAATGCAATAGAAAGTCAGCCATTATTTTTAATTTAAAAATAAAAGCTGACTTTTTGTTTTAGCACATCTCTTTTTTATCTCTTTTTAGCTGGGGGGCTGCAGCCCAGCAATCAGTTCCACAAGCCACCCCTCCTTGGTTCACATGTACAATGGTACTTCATCCCTAAAGGTTTCCACTCCATCTGTCCTTATACGATGTTACTATAAGGCTGCCATTAACATCAGTGTCTGATGCAGCACTGACATCTTGACATGTCATGTTCCATGATGGAGGACCCCACAAAACAAATGTGAAAGTAGATACATAAACATCAGTGTGCAACATTACCAATATGTGACAATCCCATCACATTCGGATGCATGAATGGTACTGATTACAAATATACATTATGTAACAAAAAACAAAAGTGGGTGGTATCTGCTTCCTCTGAGAGTGTAGCCCACTTGTGTGGTGGGTAAAAAAGCAGGACAGATGAACACTCTTACTGGAAAGGTTTTTACTCCTGGTGATCCAAGTCTAAGTCCTGAAAAGGACTTAGCTGTTCATATGCAGTCTTGAGGAAGACTGTCTTGGCTCTTAGAAGGGCCTTTGTAATCCTGAGGAAGACTGTTTTGGTTCTGAGAAGAACCTTTGTGGTGTGGTGGTCCTGAGGAGGATCTTTGGAATCCTAACAAGGACTTTTTGTGTAGTACCTATTAGGTAAGAGGTTGGGTTACACCCTCTGAGCCTCCACCTGAGCAGACAGGGTCTGGCCCTGTCAACAGATCTTTTTGGTCCTAAAAAGGACCGTTGTCAGTCCAGATGGGTCCTCAGTGAGGTCCACAGGTAGTCCTTATAAGGACTGGTGTGCCCCCTTGTTAGTCAAGTCTGGACTAGGTGAGCTTCAAGCAGGTAGCATTTAGAAGGACTGGTGTGCCCCCTTGTGGTTCAAGGCTGGGCTTATTGGTGGAATCTCAGTTAGTCCTTTGAGGGTCCTGAAAGGGACCTAGTTTAGCCCTTGGAAGGACTGTTCAGAGTTAAAATCCTCAATCTCTTATAGGTACAGACAGACATAAAATGATGGACAGGCCTCAGACAAAACAAAATAGGCCACAGCAAAACACACATACAACATAAATAATAAAAAGGTGATCACTGTGAAATAAACAAATCCTTGAGGTTGTTCCAGTCCAAAAGAAATCCTTTATTCAGTCCTTGCAGGTTACAATTTTCAATACAACCTTCCTCCAAGCATTATTTTGAGTAACTAAACCTTGTGTAGTGTGCTTACTTTTATACAGATCTAAAGGGGGTGTGTCAGGTTAGACAGCCAACCATGATGGGGGGTTGGATAGGGCATTGCCTTTAGATAGTCCCCCTGGTGGGTGTGGCTAACCAGTTTCATCTTTCAATCAGGTCCAAATTGATGTTTAAACCAGTACTATTGTGCTACATTTGGTATGGATATTCCACAGAACCTTATCTCAAGTATACTACCCTTCTTTTAATCCTTTTAAGCAGGTTTAGTATAGTATTCACCAAGTTTTAAGTGGTCCACTAGTGCCTGCATATTGTTTATAGATACTAGCAGAGGTGTGCCACTTAAACATTATATTTTAAAATTCTCAGGAAAACAAATGACAAGTACTTAACAACCAAGACAAAAACATTAAAGACATTAGACTAGAAATCAATCTACAACATAAGCCAGAGCTACCCTGGGTGTAACAGAAAAGAACATGTATCTTAATTTTTACTCAGAGTTTATGATCAATGCTTTCGCAAACTAGCTTCTGCAGGGAGGAAGGAAAGTGTGTAGGGACCAAAATGGATGCAATCTAATGTATCAGGTCCTGATCACAAATGTTGGGTGGGTGTCTCTATCATATATCTCTTTTTAGTGTGGCCCTTTCTCCAGTCATGTAAGAAAAATTAAAATTAAATTTAAAACATTAAAATAAAAATAAAAATAAATATAAAAATAACAAAAATAAAAATAAAATGAAATAAAATGCAATAAAGTGAAATAAAATAAAATAAAATATACTCACATCTTTGTCAGCCTCTTTAAACTTCAGTTTTAGTACACAGTGGTTCCATTGCTTTTTAAAATCCAAGCAGGACAGCAACATGAGTTTTTAGGACTAAGGTTCCCTCATTTAAGTATTAAAAATTAAAAAGTAAAACAAACTGATGAATTTCTATGAGTGGGCTATGTTAGAACCACCTGCTTTAAGAAATTACATTAGGGCAGCTTTATTTTACATTCACTAGATAGAAATACATTATCCTGTTGATTAATTTTACTGATTTATGGTTTTGGTGCCAACAAAATGCTAGAATACACTCGGCGGCCCTAACTAGGGGGTTGCGGCCAGCCCTGTGGAACTGAGGGTCAGCTAAATCGGGTCCAAATGCTCGGTGGTGCATTTATCACCATGTGGAGGTAGGAAGATTAAATTTAGACTTTAAAAACATTGTTATAGTCTAAAGGGACAAAATTGTCCTATTAAATTTAGACTTTAAAAACATTGTTATAGTCTAAAGGGACAAAATTGTCCTATTGAGGACCTCACCAGATAGAAATACCTTATCCTGTTGATTTATTTTATTTTATTTTAATGTATTATGTTTTTGGTGCCAAAAATGCTAAAATATGCTCAGCGGCCCTAACTAGGACCACCACACCAGAAAGGTTCTTCTCAAAACAGTCCTCCTCAGGACTACAAAGGTCCTCTTCAAGACCACCTCTCCACACCACAAAGGCCCTTTTAAGAGCCAAAACAGTCTTCCTCAAGACTACAAAGGCCCTTCTAAGAGCCAAAACAGTCTTCCTCAAGACTACATATGAACAGCTAGGATGACATCACTATTTGGCACCTCTGCCTTCAGTTCCCAGGCTAACAAAAACTTAAAATTTTAGCACCTCTGTGTCAAAAATAATTATCTCTTAGAAGTTCGCCTGGAACTGGAAGTCGTAAAACAGTTACACACTTTTACCTTTGAAACCTGTAATTATTTCTGTTTCCAAACAATAGAAAGAATTTCTAGCTACAGACATTCTGTCTCCTAGCTGAGATAAACACCATTGTAAACAATTCACTTATTTTCTTAAGAGTTTGCAAGTTAATTCTGTTTTTTTCCCGTAGGGTACACTGTGGTTAAATTTTTGAAGTTCAGCACATAACATACAGTTTAACATAACATATAGTTTTCTTACATTTGTAAGACAAGCATACAAACCATATTACTATTCACAAATAACACAGAATTATTTACAAAATTCCAGTTAGCTGGGCTGGCAACCTTCACAATCCCCCCCAACCACGAGAACTCAAGCTAGTTTTTCAAGTGACCCTTGAGAAACATTGCTCGAGAGGATTGAGCCTACCTGAGAATACCTTACCCCATTCCCTGTTTTGAGAGGCCATCTGCATTGGCATTGCTAACCCCACTACAGTGTTGCACTGTCATATCATATGCTTGCAACCCTAGGCTCCACCTTAATAACTTGGCATTTTGCTGGCTGGCTCAATGTAGCCATGTTAAGGGATTGTGGTCTGTAACTACAGTGAATTTCCTTCCATACAGATAAGGCTGAAGTTTCTGCAGTGCTCACTCTATGGCTAGACATTCCTTTTCTACAGCTGCATAGCATTCCTCCCTGGGTTGGAGCCTCTGACTGAGATAAACCATTGGGTGCTCTTCTCCCTCTGAAGAAATCTGGCTAAGTACAGCCCACACCCCATGGTTTGAAGCATGCACCTACACAACAAATTCTTTGCTGTAATCTGGACTGGCTAACACAGGGGATCCTCCCAAAGCTCCTTTAAGCTTCTGGAATGCCTGCTCACATGCTGAGGTCCACACTACCTTATCTGGGCTGTTTTCCTTGTCTGGTTGTGAGGGAAGCAGCTATGGTACTATAATTGGGGATGAACTTTCTGTAGTACCCTGCTTTCCCTAAAAATGCCCTCACCTGCTTTTTGGTAACAGGCACATGCTATGTCTGAATGGCTTCCACTTTGGCAGGTTCTGGCCTGATCTTACCACTCCCCACTCTACATCCTACGTAGGAGACCTCTGTCATACATACCTGACATTTGCTGGGCTTAATGGTCAACCCTGCCCTCTGTAGTCTGCCCAGCACCTCCCTGACATGCTGAAGGTGTTCTTGCCAGGAATGGCTGTAGATGGCAATATCATTTAGGTAAGCAAGGGCAAAATCTCCTGCTCCTCCTAGGATATGATCTACCAGCCTCTGGAACATCACTGAGGGATTTTTCATCCCAAAGGGCATCTTTGTGAACTCATACAAGCCAAACGGAGTCACAAAGGCTGATCTCTCTCTAGCACTAGAGGCATGGGATAAATATATAACTCTGTGTGACTATTTAATTTCCTGTAGTCCACACAGAACCTGGTGCTGCCATCCTTCTTTGGTACCAGCACAACTGGGGAGGTCCAGGGACAGCTGGATTCCTGAATTACCCCTAGTTGCAACATTTCCTGTATCTCCTCCCTCAGAGTCTGTTTGACTCTCTGAGGCACCCTACAAGGGGCCTGCCTAATCGGCCTTTGGGGTGCTGTATCCACATGTTGCTACACCAGGTAGGTGCACCCTGGTTTCCCAGTGAACATGTTCCCCAAACTCCTGTAACATTGCTCCAGATTTCTCAAATCTGGGTAGTGGATAGCTGCTGGGACATTGCTGCCCCTTTCACTGAGGTGTCAGTCCAAGCCTCACTGAGAAGATCAGTCACCAGATCTCCCTCAGACTCCTCCTGCAATCCACTGCAAATACTCAGCACAAGGGCCTCCCTATCATGGTAAGGTTTCATCATGTTAACATGGTACAATTTGTGCCACTGCCTCCTGCCCAGCAGTTCTACCATGTATTTAACATCACTGACCTTCCATACCACCTTGTAGGGTCACTCCCAAGCTGCCTGCAGCCTGCTGTGTCTGACAGCAATAAGAACCATTACCTGCTGCCCTACAGCATACTCTCTAGCTCGAGCATTCCTGTCATACCAGACCTTTATCTGCTGTTTGGGCTTCTGTCAGGTTCTCCTGGGCCAAGCCCATGAGTTCCCTGAGCCTTGTCCTGAGGTTTAGGACATATGCCACAACAGACCCCTTGTGAGATTCACACTCAGCCTCCCTCTCATCTCAAATTAAATATAGAGGTACCCTCACCCTATGTCCATACAACTCAAAGGGGAAAAACCTATGGATTCCTGAGGAACCTCTGTGTAAGCAAACAACAAATGGGGCAAATATTTGTCCCACTCCAGCTTAAACTGGTTTGCAAATGCCTGTAGCATGGTCTTGAGTGTAGAGTTTAAACTCTCAACAAGACCATTAGTCTGGGGATGGTAAGGGGTTGTCTGTAGGTGCTTCACCACACAGTACTTCCACAGACAAGCAAGCAGGTCTGACATGAAATTGGCACCTCTGTCAGTCAGTATTTCTTATGGGAAACCTACCATGCTGAAAATCTCTAACAAAGCATTTTCCACCTTGTCTGCCTCAATGGAGGATAAAGCCACTGCCTCAGGGTATCTGGTAGCATAATTTACTACCACTAGGATATACTTTTTTCTGTGGAACATGGGGTACTCAGAAGCCCCACAATATCCATAGCTACCCTTTGAAATGGTTCCTCAATTACAGGCAAAGGCATCAAAGGAGCTTTCACCTTGTCTCCTGTCTTGCTTACCTTTTGGCTCTGCTCACAGGTCCTGCAGTACCCTGTTACATCTCTGGAAATCCCAGGCCAATAGAAGTTCTACATAATATGTCTCTTTGTACGTTTTATGCCCATATGACCTGCAAAGGGAATATCATGGGCTATGGCTAGAAGTGCCCTACTGTAGGCTCTGGGCACTAGCAACTGCTGTATTCTCTCACCCTCTAGCCCTCCATCAGGGGTCCACTGTTTGTACAGTAACTCTTTGTCCCAGTATACAGATTCCCCCTTCCCCTGAGAATCAGGTGCTTCACTAGCTACCTCTCTCAAGCCTTGTAATGTAGGGTCTGAGAGCTGAGGCTGTCTCAACTTTCTCTTAGTAACCCTTCCCAGCGCCCCTTCCACAGGATGTCTGGCATCCTCTGACAGTGGTGCCTCACTGTCAGCCTGGGTACTACTACTCACCTCTGCCCTTGCAGTGACTCTGTCCAATAGAGCATCAGTACCCATAAGCAGCTGTCTCACCTTCAGTCTCACTGCTACACAGTAGCTCCCTCCCTGAAGTAACCACATCACCAGTCCTGGCTGCAAGTTTGCAGTCTCTCTGGGTCTCCCCCAGGTTACCAGACCCACATGCTTGTCTCCAAGCCTGACTGTGTGTAACTCCATGAACACATGGTACTGCATTACCAAAATCATCCCCTATCAGGACATCTGCAGGATGGTAGTTTGGTACCCATTTTGTCTCAAGACAACTTCCTGTTGGCATTTTGTCATTCCCACTTACTGGCTCTCCCACCTTTTGTTCCCCACCTTACCCCCATGGACATCTATATGCACATGGCCCCACTGGGTTCATTTAAAACATTTAACCCTAGGTCCTGGACATGTACCTGGAATAGTGGCTTCCCTTGCTACTGACAGATTCTGTTGGGTCAGTCTGGGCTGCCCACCATGGGTTCCCTTAGACCCATGAGCAGCACTGGGTGTCCCTGTCCTGTGCAGTGATGCCCTTCTTGGTAGGTATAGGTCTCCCTTCTTCCCCAACTCATCTACAGTAGCGCATTGTCTATCAGCTAAACAGATTCTCATATCCTCAGACAAAGTGCTAAGGGTTTGTTCCTTCACCAAAAGGTCTGCCAGCCCTTCAAAAGTGATGACCTGATATCTACTCACCCAACTATGAAAATAAGTGCTTAGTTCTGCAACATATTCACACCCACTTTTCATCTGCCTTCTATGCTCACAAAACTTTTTCTTATAAGCTTCAGGTGTTAACTTAAAACATTCTAGCAAACAATTCTTTACAACATTATAATTTAAGCAGTCATTATCAGACAGTTTGGAAAGAACAGCTGCAGCTTTACCATGGAGTAAGGGGGTCAGGAACCATACCTGGAGCCCTTGGTCAACATCATACTGTTTACATACCCTCTCAAACATATGAATGAAACTATCAAAATTATCCCCCTCTGTAAATTGTGGAAGAAAGTTACTGACCTTTGTTGCTTCTGAGGATTGGGTACTCTCTTCCCCATTACTTCCATGACTCTGGCGAAGAGTCAGCATCTCCTTTTCATGTTGCCTCTGCCTCTCCTTCTCCTCAGTGTACAGGCATCACAGTTTCTCATTTTCTTCAGTCTCTAGATGCCTCAGTCTCTCTGCTGCTTCTATTTCCAAACACTTGGCCTCCAACTCAAGTCTCTTTAACTCCAGATGGATTTTTATGTACTCTGTGGAAAGGTTGAGCTATCCATTTTCTGAGAGTTGTACATTTCCATGACCAGTCTGATTGTCCTCCCGACTGCTATTCTGTGATGCAGCTTTGACTAAAGCTGCAATCATGTCTGCCTTAGTCAGGTTGACATGCACCAGTCCTTTAGCCTGGCACATCTGAGCCAAACTGCTCCTTGTCAGCTTGCCATACTCCTTTGCTATCATGCTTGGCTGCTCTCCATGACTAATTAAGCTAACAAAAGAAAAAAAAAACAATTATGATATGAACTCTGAATGTTTACTGCATGGCTGATTTAGAGTACAAAAACACCTTCAGTGACCACTGTACACAAGCTACATGAATTCAATATTCACACAACTACAAGAAAAATAATATTTGATGTGGCTATCTCATCACTATCAGCCAATTAATATTTGATGTGGCTATCCCACCACTGCCAAACAATTAATATGTGATGCCCCTGCTCTGGCCCAGTAATCAAGGAGCCTCAATCCTCACCACTAACACCAGTGAGGGATGTCCACATTGGGAGGATGACAAGTACACACACAGTAAAGTACAATTTCCCTTAGGAGCACAGAGAGATCACAGTTAGTCTGGGGCTAGTTTCTCCCTCTCTCTCCAGATCCCCAATAAGAATCCCACTGGCACAGCTATAGTGTTAAGATCTCAGCCGAGTGGTCAAGCCAAAACCTCCATCACTCTCTCTGTCCAAACAGTGCTTTGTGTCCCTGCCCAAGTAGCTGACACACACACACTTTGAGATTTGATTTATATGCAAACACACAAACACTCCTAGGGAAGGCTAGCACAGGTTTTCTACCTATGTCCCCTTCTGCCCAGACTATAAGGTAGTACCAGCTACCACCAATCACTCTTATCAGCTACTATAAGTCTCTTCCCAAAGGGTGATCAATTCTATTATGTAATGCTACTATTATCCAAATGGTAAGTGTGACCAACAGCAAGGCTTTTTAGGAGTGGCCTATAAAGTGTCACCAAATACATATGCAAGTACTCTAAGAGCTTAAATATCTCTAAACAAACCAGTCATAATTAAATGTCTTAAATATATTTAATAATAAATAATAAAAGCACAAGCCAATAGTCAATAACTCAACACAGCAACAACAGAGTTCAGAATCACAGGAAATATTTTAAAACAACATTTCAGGACAGTCTCAAATAAATACAGAAAACATCTAAAGTAATCTTTACTGTATTCCTATCTATATCTAAGAGATACTGTTCCCTAAATGACTTACTTACAGAGCCAGGGAAAGTGCTGAATGGATGTTTCTAAGTCCAAAGACAAATACAAAATGCACAGACTCTCTGAGAGAGATAGTTCTTAAATTAATAATACACATTTAGTTCTTAAATTAATAATATACATTACTGCTAGGTTAGCTGGATGACATCACTATTTGACACCTCTGCCTTCTGTTCCCAGGCTAACAGAAACTTAAAATTTTAGCATCTTTGTGTCAAAAATAATTACCTCTTAGAAGTTCACCTGGAACTGGAAATCGTAAAACAGTTCCCTTTGAAACCTGCAATTATTTCAGTTTCCAGACACTAGAAAGAGTTTCTAGCTACAAACATGCTATCTCCTAGCTGAGATAAACACAATAGTATGCAATTCACTTATTTTCTAAGAGTTTGCAAGTTAACTCTGTTTTTTCCAGTAGGGTACACTGTGGTTACATTCTTGAAGCTCAGCACATACCATACAGTTTTCTTACATTTGTAAAACAAGCATACAAACCATATTACTATTCACAAATAATATATAATTATTTACAAAATTCCAGCTAACTGGGCTGGCAGCTTTCACAACCACCATTAAACCATTATGACAACTTTATTTTTTTATTATTGTGAAATGTGATGAACGAAAGCTCTTAATAAAATTGTTATAGTGGTTTAATCTTGGTTATGACAATTACTTTTCCCTGAGCGTTGTAACATTTTTTTTTTTAATTTTCAGTTTAACTTGGTTTGTTAGTTTTCTTGTTTATGTTTGTATTATTATGGCCGTTGAAGGGGATATGTTGACACCACCTTTATTTTTACAAAATAATTTAGTCGACAGAGGTAATGGAGGAAGCGATAGAATCAGTAACGGCTATTTTGGATGCTGGTGTTAATAAATTTACATTGGTCATGCATTGTGAAGGTGATTTTAAGATTTATAACTATTCTTGTACTAATGTTGAGACAGAAACAACAAAAGTTTTACCCAAGGGATTAACATTTGTTCTGTCAAAAACAGCAGACTTGGCTGCAATGTAATTGGACTTATCTATATTTCTACGGAAGCTTAATTTGCAAATAATGCTGGATAACAATCCTAGGGTGGAACATGACTTTAGGATTGCGAGCACCTTTAACCCAGTGCTCCACCTGGCTCCTCTCTTATTTGAGAATGTATGTGAGTGCAAGTTAACTCTGTCCTTTTCCAGGAGGATATAAAAGCAATGTGGTGAACAACTTTGGTTATAAAAACAGTTTTAAATTGGATAGGGATGGATTTTCCATTTTTAAATTTTTAAAAGGATAAAATATTAGAGTGATGAAGCCAGACAAGGTGGATGGGCTAGTCTTTATGGCTATTTTTGATTATAAGGCTAGAATGTTAAAAATTTTAGAATTTGATAATTATGAACTTGTATCACTGAATCCAGTGAATGGTGCTTACAATTTGGTTAAATCACATCTCACTGACTTGTTTATAGATCAACGTACTGACCTTTGTACATATAATTATCTGAATATGGCTGCACCGCTGACTCCAGTTATTTTTGTAATTCCTAAAGTCCATAAGGACTTGAACGATCTTCCCTTGCATCCTGTTGTGGATGGTAGGAATTACATTACTTATTCATATGGTAAATTTGTTGATATTAAATTGAAAGGAGGGGGAGAATCAGATATGTAAGGATTTCTGGTGTTTTCCTGGAAGGTATTAATAAGTTGGATTATCACTCCAATAATGTATTACTGACCATTGATGTGAGGAATTTATACACTGCTATACCCCTATACCCCAGGATTTGAGGATTCAGTGGGTGATGGATTTCTTATTTGAGAAGAGTGTTGAGCAGGCCGACATACATCTATATGAAGAATTATTAAACATTATTCTTAGTAATAATTTTGTTTACTTTGGGGGCAGTTATTATTTACAAAAAAGCAGGGTGGTGATGGGATCACCCTGTGGTGCTAGTTTTGCTAATATAGTTATGGCCCATTTAGAATGTGAATTTGTATTAAATAATCCTGCCATAAGTGACGAGATTTATATGTACACCCATTACTTGGATGATATTTTTATCACTTGGAGAGATAGTATTGATAAGATTGATGGGTTTATGGAATATATTAATAACACCACAAACTTTTTAGAGTTCCCGTACAATATGACTTGGAGAAGATTTCATACGTTGATGTTTTATTAGAAAAGGATAAGTCCAATAGGATATGTATTTCCAGAATTTATAAAAAGATCACCTATTCTAATATTTTTTTTTACATTTTTCCAGTTCACACCCCTTCCATTAAAGGTTCATAGGTTGGTACTAGACTATTGGCCCTAGGGCCTATATAAGCCTAGCCATAACAATTCCCTGGATATTTCTTCCTACAATATTAATAGGTTTATTCAGAAAAAGTTGGTGGTGAAAGGTCAGTTAGTGCATGCAGCAAGAATAACTTCTGTAGATAGCGATGTTTAGATGAGTGTCACATACTTTGGCAGATGATTTGGAAGTGGGGCTACCCTGCGCAATTATTAGAGAACTCATTAGGGAGGTTTTATAATAAAAGATTGGTAGGCTATTTAAAACCTATTTTGAATGCTTCAAATGTTAATGAACAGTTTGATGAGCTGAGTTCCCCTTTGGACAATGAGATAGTTGGTAAGAACACCAGTACATCCTGTTTAATGACAATAGAATCCAATACATGTTAAGTACTAGCTTGTTACTACTTTTAATATGGATTCAGGAATGCTTAGACACATTCTGTATAAGAACTGGACTGTTTTGGAAGTGGATGTATATATCAGGAATAAAATTTGTGATAGACCTAAGTTAATTTTTAGACGGGGGGGGGGGCTAATATCAAGGATCCCCTAGAGAATGGAGCAAAACTAAGTTGCAGCAATGCAAACATGAGCAAGGAAGCAGATTTCTAACAAATATACAGCTATAACATCAATGGTATATACATACACCAACACTTAGACAGTCTTAACTGGTGCCTCTGCCAAATCAACCTATTCTCCTTCTCACCAGGTGTTGAAAAACAGAACAGAAAAGAAAAGAAAAAATAGATGTCTATGGCTCACATTTCCCACATAAGACTAAACACTTCTTCCTATATATGTGCAAGTAACCACCAGTCAGTAATACTTACTATAGAAATCTGGTTCACTGTCCCTAAACTCGTTTTCCCATTGGGCAAGAATGACACAGTGATGCTCCTTTGAGTTGCAGTGGTGATGCCAACATTGCTCATCATAGTGGGAGCTTTCCATGGTATCACTAACCATCCATTGTATCATTAACCTCCCTGGCAAGGCAGTGCCAAGCATTCACTTTGTACTGGGGACTCACATAGAAGGAGGTACAGAATGATTTTTATTTCCTTCCTTCACCAACAAGAAAACTAACAAACCAAGTTAAACTAAAAATGAAATAAACATTAAGAAGCTCATGGGAAAAGTCTAAAAACAACAAAAATTGTCATAACCACCATTGACCCACTATGACAATTTTATTAAGCAGTTTCGTTCATCACATTTCATGAACTTCATCAGACAAGTTCCAAGTAAAACAATCATATTTAAATATCCCTCCAAAGATAGCATGTGACCAACATAAGTGACATTATCATAACAACCTCTCCTAAATAATAACTAATAAAACCACACATTAATTTAAAACCACATTGCTAAAAACAATAAAATATAAGTAAATATAAATTTAAATAAGTTTTGTAGAGCAAACACTAACTTATCTTTCCAATGCTTTTAATTTCAATATACAATTACTTGAACAGTAGTCATTCAAACCTGGGAAACTATAGCCTCTCTGCAGGGTGACATGAGTCATCCAGTGATGTAGTGACCTGGAGGGTTTTTTGATGCCCTTTGGTGACCTGTTTCCAGTGGGGATGTGGGCTAGCCATCAAGGTTTGTCATAGCTGGTCCCAGTTTGCCACCTTGAAGGAGATAATGGGCCTGGTGACAGTGCTGTTGGATCAACAGTTGGACACTCACATTGGCAGCCAGATCATGTCCTTGTGCAACTGGCAGAGTCAAGCAGGTACCTGTCCTGACCAGTGGGCCAACAGTGGTCATACCCAGATGTGAGGGTGGTCATGGTGGTGACTTGATGTGGAACTGTGCAGTGTAGCAGTTAGCTGTCACCCAACCCTATCTCCTATCGTGGTGTTACCTTTTCTTGGATGTCACCTTCCTCCGTAGTTTGTAGTCCCATCCTTTCCTCTCAGTCATCCTCCCCGTGTCTCTCTCCTTTGTTTTCCCTGCTCCTCATGTCATCCTTACACTTTCTTTCCTGTTCAAACGTTTGCCTTAATTCCTTCGCCTTCTACCCTTCTTGGAAATATGAAAAATGGTCACCATCCCCCACTTCAAAAAAAAAAAAAAAAAGCAAAAAAATAACACCCTTGCTTCCACGCTGCAATGTCAGTCTTCATTTTCCTGTGCCCTTCTATGCCTTCCTCTGTTTATCCTCCCTCCTCTTTGACTGTTCTATACTACTATTTCTTCCCACTAATAGTAAAAGATAGAATAATAGGGACTTTGCTGTGTAGCTCCTCTCAGGACTGTCTCCTGGGTTCATAGCAATATGTCAATGCATGTGTAAATGAGCATCATCATGAGCATGCTGCATCCATGCTACTATGTTCACTGTGATTTGTACTGTGAAGTGTCACTTAATACATGCCCTATTGAGCATTTTCCAGTTGATTCCCTGATTAGTTAATCCCCTCATACAACATCACTGCTATGACTTTGCTAATCAGCTCTGGGTTGTATTATGCTACTTTATTGGTGCTGTGTGAGTACAGCCCCTATTTCATAATGCATTTATGTATTTACTACTTGGTATCCAGGTGTGTGGACAGTCTAAAGACCCTTTTTAACCATGACCTGGGCTCTAAACAGGACATATATAATTACAATTTGCAGACAATTTTTCATATAGGACTATTGTAGCAATGCAAGCAAGGCAAACTCTATGCCAGCAGTGTGAATGTATCCAAAATTCCATCAAGATATGACTGAGTTAATATAGCAAACACATAATGTTAATGCAAACACAAAATATATTTTGCAAGGATAATTTACATTACTGTGAGTCGCAGACACAGAAGCAACTACAGTACTGTGAATCAGATATTTAAAAACACTTGAATACAGTACAAATAAATATTTTCAATCATAAATGATATTCAGAACGCAGCAATTATTTGCAGAGCATCTCTTGGCAGAACTGATGAACTGAAAGCTAAACAGTTGTGCACCACAATATTTCAGTAGGTATGCATAGGCAGGAAGAATTAGATTGCTATCATACAATTCATGATATATTGCAATGACTTATTATTGGGGATTAAATGTGTAAGTGTCCAAAAGTCTGCAAAGATTAAAAAGTATCTTGCCATAAAAAAAAAAACATTGGTAATCTTTGCTAAAATTTGTATATTTGCACTAGAACATTTGAGGAAAACACGTCTGGAAAGAATAACCTGCACCCTTGAAGCATTTACTTTAATTCTCTTAAGAGAAATGACCCCTTAATTTAGCTTTGAAGGTTCCCAGAGTTGACTGATTGTGCCAAATATTCAGAAAGTTTATTGCAACTGACCAGGCCAATTATTGCATTACAGATGGCACATGAAAGTCTTCAGCTCCAGTTGTCTCTCTCTTTCTCTCTCTCTCTCACACACACATTCTCTGATGCTGTATGTAATTCTCCAGCCTTTCCATCTCTGCCCTGAAGGATGTGATCGATCTCTGCTGCATAGACACATACACAATCTTCATAAAATGGATAGAAGATCTATGTTGTCTAGTTCAATTCAAAATGTACGGAGAAAAAAGTAAAGGTTTATATTTTATTAGAGCTGTAAGTAAACATCATCCTGTAGTTAGATGAGAGTGCTGTTAGATATTGCTGATATTTGTTAAAATGAAAGCTAGCTCTGAGATATGCATTAACATGAATGAATAAATAAACAAACAAATAAAACATCACATTACCCGTTCCTTTCTTACAGAAATAGCAAGATTGGGGAATTTATACTTGTGTAATAGTTCAGACATTTAATCTAGTTTGACTAATTAAACCAACTTTTTTTCATTAACAAATTCCAGACAGTCCTTGGAGAAAGGACTGGTCAACTGTGTTTAAAGTAGCTTCAGCCACATGGAGTGAATAACATCAACAGCCATTAAAATGTTCAGTACTACGTGTGCTGCTCTCTGCTCTTTAACACTGATTAAATAAAGGCAGATTTTTTTCGTATATGACAGGACAACGTCATTAAACAATAACAATTAAATATAAAATTGTAAATTGTTTATTGCCAACAATGCAGACTGTTCCTTCCATTGAATAACAATAAATCAAATTTAGATGTAATAATGCTATATTGTGCCTTGATCAGCAATGTATTTGGTCAATCACACTTTATGCCTAAACCAAGTGCTAAGTGTCTGTGACAGTAAATTCAGCATAGTTTACACACACAGTCTCATGGGCTGCTGTTATATAATCACTAGCTGTATAGAGAAAACCCAGGGAGGAGTAGGAATCTTTTGGTTTTCTATATTTATCAACTTTGAAATACAGAAATGTTATTAAATCCCAGTTGTTCAGCTTAGATAATTCATCAATAATGTGCAAGGCCAAACAGTTCACCAACTATAGAACTTGTAAAGCAGCTCACCTTGCGACTTGAATATGTTGGTCATTCTATTTAGGCACATATAGTGGCAGTGTAGTAAAAAAAAACGCATTTAATTTGATCTTAATGTTTTGATATCCCCTATAATGTTTGTTCAGATACCTGTAATCCATTTATTGCAAAACATGATTCACATGTTGTCCTAAACTGAATTTCTGAACATGCCACAATTTCTGCCATTTGAATAAATACTGCCAACATTCTCAAACTGTAATTATTCTTTTGTATGTTCAATGAACTGAAACTGAACTCTAATATAATATTGTTGCAGGGACATATATAACATATAGGGTTGCTTCAAGCCTGACCAGTGCCCTGTCTAGAAAAAATAAAGGAGCAAAAGACATCAGTACAGTACAGGTATCCAAGGCACGAGGCCATATTAGGGCTGTGTTTAAAATGGTGAGATACTTTCAGCCATGTACAGAAAACCTGAAGAAATCTGAGAAACATTAGGTAGCTGGGATTAATGGTTTATTTCATTAAAATACTTAAGTAAATTCCAATCCTTAACACTTTATTAAGTCAAATATACACACCATAAAGAAATGGATTATATATGAGGAATGCAGACACAAGTTTTATGCTGAAGTATGTTGGTCTTGTATTTTCACCTTTTATTGCCAAACAAAGAAGGACATTGTGTTGAACGGAGTCTCTTCTTTATACTTCTTTCTGGCGAGATAATAAAAATGTATTACAGTTCACAGTCTGACAGACCCTGTATTTATTCCGTCAGTTACACACTGACTGTGAAAGACGTAAGCATGTTTTCTCCTTACAGCCCCTTACAGATCTAATATGGTAAAGACTGATTATGTTGATTGGTTGGCCCATTCCTCAAATTTTCTCATAAAAGGTTTTGCAGTCGTGCTCACAAATAAATCATTTTCAAGACTGAAAAAATATTAAGCTTTACCTCTGAGTGACATCTGATATAACCATCAAAGAGAATTTTTTTCAGAATAAATTCTTTTGTACTGGCTTTATTCCAGTGGCATCAGCCCCGTTTGCTTCAACAATATAATGCAGCAATTCAGATGTCTGTCTGTTATCCTGGGCTACTACATGCGTGTAAATAATCTGATTTAAGATGATCTACCCCTTTGATTAATATCCAGATGAACAACTAATTCTGCTGCTACACAGAAGAGCTAGACAGACATTCTAACTTTTAGATGTGTGTATGCTATTTAATTCAGGAAAAATGTTACAAGCCAGTTTTTGATGAGTTAGGAGCATGCCTCATTTTACCATATAATGGCTGCTTCCTTTTGTGCTCATGTGTATTTGCAATGGGCATAATTACCCAACTTGTCTAACTGTAAATGATAGAGGCACATAAAGGACACAGAGATGTGAGAAACAATGCATTGCGTATGCACCTTACATTAGCTCTTTTGTGGCTTACTAACAGTGAATAAGATGTCAGATTATAGTGTACTACTGTACGGTATGCCTATAAATGATGCACTTTATTTGCAGGCTGCTTCTGTTAGCTTTCCTTACTCTCTGATGTGTAATGACTTACAGGTAAGAATAACGGTCAACGGAGGAAAGAACAGAGATGCGTAGGGATATCTTATACTTGATCAAAAGACACTGCGTATCTGTAGTGACAGATTTTTAGCCTCATCTGAACATCTGTCTTTCGGCTTAGTACACCATGTTGACAAAGTCTGGGACTGAATTCTTTAGTGCCCAGAACAATATAAGATAAAATACTATGGCTATAGTAAGGCTTGCACCAGGCCTGTGGATGACAGATATCACTCATGTTATAGGAAAACCTTGTATACCATCAGCTATTCTACAGGTATTTGTACTTATTCACAATCCATTTCCTTTATGTATCGTAACACATCACTGCATCTTATATCAGTGCTGTACAGCTGCTGTTTGCTAGGAAATGAGAAATCGCTAATGTACTAGACCTGACTGTTCAACAACTGTTGAAATTGCAAAGTTCACTTTTTTACTTTTCTTTACTGGTGCAATAGGCCTTATTGTCCTGAATGCACCAACAGAGACTTAAGAAAGTAAGATGTCATGAGCATTCAGAAGCAATGTATCTGAAACACTGGTATCGCCTTAAGAGGTCATTTGCATATATCCCATGGGCCTCCACTACAGGAGGTTTAAGGTATTACACACTGAATATTCTGACTTAACTGGGTCTTTCTTATAATAAAAATATCCTGAACTCAGTGAGGTTCCAGTTATTAAAATAACAGTGCAAAAGGACAATCATACATTGACATTACCTGAAATTCAAAGCAATGCTTGCTTCTATAAAATGTTCAGTAAACTACAAAAATATGAGGGAGTATCACATACTAGTCATGTTATGAACTGCAAAACACATGATGGCATGCCGAGTCTGTTTTCCCATAATAAAGTGCATAGTAGCTTTTCCTGGAAAAAATAATAATTCTGAGACAGAAACATTAGGTCGAAATAAGATGTGCAGTGTCACTGTGTCTGAGAAGTGAGTCATTGACTGTACTGCAGATATCAAATGAGTCAGACAGCAAGTTTTTTTAATCAAAGAAGTAGCTTAGCTTAGTCCATTAGATAAATGTTAGGATTACTCAAACCAATAATGACTCCTGAGATCAAGATGTTAAGGAGATGCTAGTAGCAGTAAAGTAACAATTGTTAAATAAGAGTCCAATTGAGCTCAGTTAAAGACAGTAGTAGAAGCTATTAACAGTAAATGAAGACAAATAATTTAGATACTTATTATAACATAATAAAAATGGTATACACATACATGCACACCTCTGCACATACATATTATTAACATTGTAGCTATATTTATTATTAGTAGTATTATTATTATTAAAGTCGTACATATCATGAGAGATAGATACATTATCCTCTTGTATAAAAAAATCAAGACTCTAGTGATTCTAGTGAAGCCTAAATTAAAATCTATTGTGAAAACCTTCTGCCTTACTTGATCATTGGTAGTTTATTCTAAAGTGCAATGCATGCATATATATATATATATATATATATATATATATATATATATATATATTATATATATATATACACATATACATATACGGTACATATACACACTTACCTAGTAAAAAAGTATTAATGTCTAGTTTCACTTTCTCTGTTCACATTGATACACAGATAGGAAATTAGTTGTTTGTTTTCATGAGTGTGAGTGTTTGTGTGCATGTGTGTGTGTGTGTGTGTGTGTGTGTGTGTGTGTGTGTGTGTGTGTGTGTGTGTGTGTGTGTGTGTGCGCGTGCATGTGTGTGCGTGTGTGTGTGTGTGTGTGTGTGTGTGTGTGTGTGTGTGTGTGTGCACGTGCGCACGTATGTGTGTGTGTGTATGTGCCTGAGTGTATATGTGTGAATGTATCTGAAATTTAACAAATAATTAACAATATGCTCAGAAAAATTATTACAAATCCATCATACACTGTCATGAACATAACTCACATATCTCTTATTTAAGAGACCATTTGATAAGAATTTTGTATTTTGAGAGAAGCTGTGATGTTGTGCTATGGGGTAATCTGCCTTCAATTATTAACACATGGTTATCTGAATTTCTTGAAGGAAGAGAACAGATTATCCACTAAGTGTAAATGGCTATTTTTAAAAGGCTGGTAACTATGGCAGGAACACTTAAGAGGAAAATTACAAAGCATGTTTCTTTGGTTAATAATGAAAGGCATGCTTTTATGTTACCAACAAGGTAAACATGTACATGACTGTATGACAGTGAGGTTCATAATATATACAGCCACAGAGTCATGTCATACTAAATTTAATAAAGGTGTTGCCCTTTTTGGCAACATATCTAAGCTTTAGTAAAGGAGTAGCAAAACAACTAAAAAGAATGGGTAAGGCAAATGACTGGATTAATCACAGCTGCTGTCAGAGAGAAAATAAGGTGTTGTATGAAACAAATAAACCAAAGTAAAGGTATGTACTCTGGGTCTCAAAACAGGTATTGAAGAATACTATTCGGAAACAACAGTTAGTGATTAAAACTCCAAAAAGTAAGAAAGAACACTGACTCAAGTAAAAGGGAAATGGGGAACACAGTAACAGCTTCAAATTCTCAAAATGAAAAAAGTAAAAATTCTGCTAAAAATAGCATTTTCAACTAGATTATGAAGTGAATAAAACTCAGAAAATGAATATAGCATTTAATGGAAGGCAGAAGGTGTGTAAAGGATGTTAGTTAACAGGTACACACAGGAACTTACACAAGACAAGAATGGAAATATGCCTAAATTGAGCAGTCTGTGTTGTCAGAAAGGGAAATGAATGAAAAATTTAATGAAGAAATATCCTTGAATGTACTCAGTGGGAGGAAAGTAAAAGCAATTAACATAATACTAAGACAATGAGTATTAAAATTATAACGCTGGCTCTCAGAAATCATGACACATGGACAGAAAAAGGAATAGTTTTAAATTTTACACAGGAGGAGGCCTATAACAATTAAACCTCATGTATTTAATTATAAGAAAGATACTTACACACTTACACAAAGCTTTATGACCAAATCTAGTCGATGAGAGAAATGGCATTGTTACCAGTATTCCTAAATAAGCAAGGACAGGACATAACGAATCATGAGAGGACAGGGCAGGAATGGAACTTTACATATGAGTATGTGAATATCTTTCACAAAAGTGAAAGCATTTCAGAAGAAGAAAATGACCAATGCACTAGTTTGACTGCAGTCATGAGACAACGTTGGCACTCCCTATTAAAATTGTCAGTTCACATAATTGCTTTGAGTGGGACTTTACATTTTTTTTTTCTAGGTGCTTTTTGTTCCTGTATCTGTTGGTCATTATGTGGACTGTGCTTATTCATTGTCACATATTAAGATTCTCTAGTATGGGGGGGGGGGGGTAAGAGCCATCTGGAGAGGCTGCCATTAGGAGTTGTTTGTGCCCTTGCTGGCATCTCAGCAATATGAATTACACCCTAATAGCACAGTCTGCAAGGGGACAAGTGACTGATATCACCACAGTGATCCCAATACTTTCCCCTGATATGAGGGCAACATGCTATGCACTCACAAAGAAATCTACTGTAATTCTGAAGTTGCTTGGTGGTCTAAAGCCACTCTGGCCAGTTGTTGCAATACCATCTGTCCTTCTAGGGATTACGGCATTGGATGACCCCTGTCCACTCTGCAGTCTTCTGGGATAGGCATGTCCATCCTTTCCACATCCGATCCAATGGATACTCGAGCTATTTATCAAACAGAGGTCATCTGGGTTGTAGTTAGGGAATATGTTTCCTCTGCACCAGCAGAGCTGGTTATGAGACATCCAAATAATGTCCTTTGTGAGGAGGTGAAGTCATCTAATTTCCTTAGATTTTTCACATATTTAATTTATGGCTTGGTAGTAGTAAGTCCACAGCTTTCGCATGTAGTCACGTCACAGAAATGCACTGTTAGAAAATATACAGAACTTGTTTTAAATACGTAAGTACTATAGTCATACATTTCTTAGAAATTATTTTCTTAAAAAACAATACATTTCTGAATATAGTTATGTGTCTTGGTACAACCAAAGGAATTTTTAGAAGATGCTTCGTATTAAATAGAGTGACATTTGCATACAGCTGAATTACATTGCTCATTAATAAATTGTTTTATCTTATGTTGTAATATCATATTCTAACAGTCAACATTAAAAAAGACAATAAGGAAGCAATTTGATATAATGAATAATAATAATAATAATAATAATAATAATAATAATAATAATAATAATAATACACATGCTTATTATACCAATCAATAAACCTAAATGTAGAAAGATATGTAGGGTCAGCTGTACACTGCAAATGCTTACTAGAAGCCATATATAGAAGTACATTGTAGACCAAAACCATATAAAACCATGTAGCAAATAGTAACAATTTTAAAATGGCAATGCTAATATATATCACTCATTTATGCAGAAAAAAGGGTTGCAAGTGAAAGAACTGGCTCATTCAACATTTGAAGTATATAAACTGAATGAACAATGTGAGGGATTAATAAAAAAATAATAGTTAAAATAGTTAAAATGTTAACATACTTTAAAAGTGAATGCAAATAATTAAAAAAATCACTTTAGACTTGACTCTTGTGGGACACATCAGGATTCATATAACAGCACTTCAACATGGCACAGTGCTAATGCCCTATGCACAGACTACACATTGATGTTAAATACACATGAATAATTAAGAACAGATATGTAGCATGAGTAGGCAAACAGATGTACGACAGTGAGCCATACAAAACAGAAAGGAAACTTCATAAGTCAAATAGATTGATGTAGTTAAGACTGCACAAAGAATGGAAAGACAGCATTCTTGCACTGCATTATCTGGAACTCATGAGAAATTGAATAGAAGGCAATGTAAGTAACATAACCAGCCACCTGTATTAGCTGGATGCCATTGCATGTGCTTGAAGAAAAACATAAAGGTTCAGGAAAAGGGATGCAAAGAGGACTATAGCACAGTAAGGGAAAGGTATAGCAAGAAAAGAGACACACAGTAGGAACACTGTAAGGTAAATCAGGGTGTTGGATAGAAGGGAGTGTATATATTTTTGTGATAAAAGTCCCACATTTGATATATGAAGAGATAAATAAAGGAAGAGAAGTACAAAAGGCACAGTTGGAGGAAAGGAAGGGTGGAGAAACACACACACACACACACACACACACACACACACACACACACACACACACACACACACACACACACACACACACGACTAGAGATGAACAAGGGCAGATGCAACTGACAAGATGGGAAAACATGAGAGACATCAGCATTAGTCAACACAGCCGAATCACTTAGAGCCACTTTTTACACTGCTGAGCAGCTAGCTCTGATGTAGTCTGTGAATTGCATTCTGTCTAGAGGATACCACACACCAGAGTTGATTCCAAGGGCACCCGCAGGCAGGTGCAAGGGGGTGCACTTGCACCCCCCTGGAAACGAGAAATTAATTTTATTTTAATAAAAAAAAAAAACACTTTTTTTTTTAAAGGGCGTTAGGCGTTCCTCTTTAAGAACGCTGTTTGCATCCATAGGCGCCAGAGCCATAGACGACACATGCGTGCATTGCACGCTAACGTAAATTCAAACCCAAAAGTGCGCGAAGGTTGCCAGAGTCGCAGACGATCCATTTATGCGCTGCCGTTTTTATTTATATGCAGGCTGACTGAGGTAAGGATTTTTCTGCCAGAGAAGTGCTCTGTTTTGTTTATTTATATACAGCAGAGGAACGTACCATACCGTGCCGTACCGTACTTATGTGGGATCTTAAAGCGTTCATGGTCCTCGAGTTTCACACACCGAAAAGGGTCTGTACTAAGGTAGATGCTGATTATAAATATTTGAATTCATTCTTTAGTGTGCAAGCCTGCCTATGGTCAAAAATTTGTAACTCAAGTTCTGGAGTCTTGTTTCAGGGAATTTCAGTGCATGTAAAACTTCATGATTCTGCAAAGGAGTATAAACTACATCCATGGAGGGACAAACTTGTATGAATATTACAAGATGATATAGAAATATTATTTGGTAAATGAAAATTTTACAACTCTCTCTTCAGTGGTGAAAATACAGTGATGCTATAACTGTAGTACTGGGCAAAGAAGATTTTCTCATCAAATTTCTTTATCCGCAAGTATTTTCAGTAGAAATTTCAAGAATTTCACTTCTTACTGACTATTGAAGTAGAACATGTTAACAAACGTGCCCTTAGATTAATGATATCATGGTTAATGCTTTTATTACTAATAATAATTCTAAAAAAAAAAATAGTCCTTGGAGAAAGCGTTGTTTGAAGCAATAGCTTTTCTGCACATATATGAGAGAGAATGAGACAGAGAAAGAGAACAGTTCTTAATTATATCAAACATATTTTTGTGAAAGTTTTTTCCTGAAGAGTTGTTGTGACAGAGAGTAAACAGACCTTTCCTCATATTTGCTTGTCAAGTTGTCACACATGGTAATATTTATCTCCTGAGTTATATAAGTATTAGCACTTTATTTGCCCTGTAGATGGAATGTCATCTAAACCCTGTGGTCTGCCCTTGGAATTGGATGGCGATTCTCTCAGCTATGATACTAATCTTGTTGACATTAAATCATAGCATTAATTTTATATATATATAATTCAGTAAATTACATTCACCACAATTAAATTAGAGTCCACTACATTCCTTCCAATATTCCAGTTGTGTATATCACTGAATGTTTGGGATCAATGTGGAAGCTGATTTGTACCTTAAATTTCAATTACGTAGTGTTCGAAAAAATGGCCATTCAAAAAATTAACAACATAGCAGAATATGTCTTAAGAATAAAGCAAAAAGCAATTACATCTGTTTAATATAAATAAATGCATCTTTACAATTTTCCTATAGAATGTTAACTTTATTTGAGGTCTTGAAACAAAACAAATAATGGTTAATTGATTTATGTGTGGTTAATAAAACAGAGACAAAAAACAAAGGTATCAAAGATTCCTGGGCAGGAATGGGAAAATATAGAAAAAAAATAAAGTTCACACTGCAATGATGGAAGAAAACAAAAATGAGAGAGAAAAAGGAAAAAAAAAGAATAATTTTCTGTGTCTCAATGAATCATGTATGTAAACTTAGAATAAACTAAAACACGTCAAGGTCAGAACACATCTGCCATTAAATGATTGAATGAGCTGCTTCTAGTGTGTCCCTGCTTGCCATACTACGTAACTAAAAGAATAGCTGGGACTTTGTTTACTACTTAACTAAAAGAATAACTGGGACTTTGTTTACTACTTAACTAAAAGAATAGCTGGGACTTTGTTTACTACTTAACTAAAAAAATAGCTGGGACTTTGTTTGCAGTATTATTTATTATTTGCTGCAAGAACTAAAAGAAAAATCTAGCAAGGCTAGACTTTCCATTGTGGGATTCCTTAAATCTCCTGCATAACAGACAACATGGGATATAGCAAATGACCCTTGAAAGACATCATATAAATAAAAAAAGTTGAACAGGTGTTCAGAATCTTTATTATAAGTTGGCCAAATTGATTTCTACAATAACTTTCACTGTACCTCACATTATCTCCCTAGTCTAGTATAGGGAGGAAATCAGTTGTTATTTTCATATTTATTAATTTATAGGTCAGATGATTTTATATTTTTTCTGTTTTATTTACTATGTGTAAAGTTATACGTAGGATTATAAGTTCATAAATTAGTACCAGGCCAACTGTCCTTGTGGGCCATTCCAAGCCCAGCCAATTATCCCAGGTGAGAATCAAATCCTGAACCTTGTGCTTATAAGGTGAACACCTTAACCACTATGCCAGCCTACCACTCTTGTAGACATATTTATATTCTTTAACTCTCTCTCTCTCTCTCTCTCTCTCTATATATATATATATAAAAAAATATATATATATATATATATATATATATATATATATATTATGTATATTTATTCTGCTTTCTATTTCTGTTTGCATACTATATCATGTACTATTACTTTATCCCTAGGTTTTATATTTTAGCTATAATCCTTGTGTAGAATGTCATATAATAGAACATTTATACTTACCCTTATATATTCAATATCCTTTAATGTAGTACTACTGTTAGAATTAGTCCTATGTTTTTCTTAAATATTATATCTAATAGTATCTGAACAAATATCTGAAAAATATTCCCTTCTAAGATTCAATATTTCCATAACAAATTGCTCTTAGGTGTTAAGTTTTGTTATCATTAAAAAGAGACAATAACATAGAAAAACAATCCTAATTTTTTTTTAGTGTCATTCTATAGACTAGTATATAAACTATCCTTTTGGTATACTGCGAGCATTCAGAACTATTTAATAAATGACAATGGTTTAAAATGCATTTCACTGTTTTTTGCGTATTCTCTAACTTGTATTCATTGGCTTTTTAGCATATGATTCCAAATATTATGATTATTTATTTTTGGACAGGAAGAAGTAACCTGCACAGTTCTTAGAATGTTCAAAACTTCCACAACATCACAAAACACTGAGTATTCTAATTATGCTTCAAGCTGGTCTTCATGACAAAGGCTTGCAAATTAATAGTTTATTAACTACTATATGCCTCATATTTTCAGATTGTTTCTCATAAAATTGTGTTATTTCTGGCAAATCACTGAAGACTGAAGTTGAGTTTTAGACGTCATATCCTCAGAAAATGCATACTAATGGAAACAATTTTGTTCTATCCATTTTCTAAGGAGGTCGGGGGATATATGTATGACATTGTATGTGACTCATATTTCTCAACTGTACAGATTTTCACAGAGGCTGAGGTATGTGTGTGTGAGAGAGAGTGAAATGCCCTATTTAGAGTTAGCAGGTGGAATTTATTTTCAAAGAATTGTGAGCTTCAAGGGAAGAGAAGTTTACTGCTGCTCATGCCAAGTCTGATTAAAATGTGCAACTGTTTTGTTTAACAAATGGTATCACTAGTGTGGTGTAGAATTTCAAAACAGTCTTAGTAGCACAGCAGGTAGCATACTTGCATCTTGGTGTAGAAGGCTGGAGGTTGTACTCCCACCGCATGTATTGTATTTTAAGGGGTGGAGTGCTGTAGTCCTGAGTATGTCCTCCATTGGTTGAGATGCCTAGTAACTATGAACCTGTGTTTTTCCGCTTGCCACTTATTCCTATTGCAATATACAAGCTTAGCATTTTTTTAAATGTAACATAGGCAATTTATTGTTTAAGGGGAGCAGGCACTGAATTTGTAGATGAAACACTGAAATTTAAAGCTGTTTTCTAGCAACAACCTCTCCATTAGTTTCAGATCTCTTTAATGTGAAATTATTCAGATGACTTTTACTTCTGCAGAGACTGTGCATATTGACTGATATTGGTGGATTGTAGTGATAGATGTTTAACTGGCCTTTTACGGTTGAAATGTTCTGAAATGGGCAATTTGTCATTATTGGTTCATATGTTTTGTTTCATTCATCATCATCATCATCTTTCGGCTGTTCCTATCCTCTGCATCTTGCTCTGTCACACCAACCACCTGCATGTCCCCTCTCACCACATCCATAAACCTTATCTTAGGCCTTCCTCTTTTCCTCTTACCTGGCAGCTCCATCCTTAGCATCTTTTCCCAATATACCCAGCATCCATCCTCAGCACATGTCCAAACCAACGCAATCTCGCCTCTCTTGCTTTGTCTCCAAACTGTCCAACCTGAGCTGACCCTCTAATATACTGATTCCTAATCCTGTCCATCCTAGTCACACCAAGTGCAAATCTTAACATTTTTAACTCTGCCACATCCAGCTCTGACTTCTGCCTTTTTCTCAAGGCCACTGTCCAACCCATATAACATAGCTGGTCTCACTACCCTCTTGTAGACCTTCCCTTTCACTCTTACTGGTACCTGTCTGTCACAAATCACTCCTGACACTCTTTTCCACCCATTCCACCCTGCCTGTACTCTCTTCTTCACCTCTCTTCCACACTCACCATTACTCTGAACTGCTGATCCCAAGTACTTAAACTCATCCACCTTTACCAACTCTACTCCCTGCATCCTCACCATTCCTCTACCCTCCCTCTCATTTACACACACATATTCTGTCTTAGCCCTGCTGACCTTCATTCCTCTCTAGAGCATATCTCCACCTCTCCAGGGTCTCCTCAACCTGATCCCTACTCTCACTACAGATCACAATGTCATCTGCAAACATCACAGTCCATGGGGCCTCCTGTCTGATCTCATCTGTCAACCTGTCCATCACCACTGCAAATAAGAAAGGGCTCAGAGCTGATCCTTGATGTAATCCCACCTCCACCTTAAACGTATCTGTCACTCCCACCGCAATTCTCATCAATGTCACACTACCCTTGTACATATCCTGTACCACTCTTACATACTTCTCTGCCACTCCCGACTTCCTCATACAATAAAACAACTCCACTCTAGGCACCCTGTCATATGCTTTCTCCAAGTCCACAAAGACACAATGCAACTCCTTCTGACCTTATCTGTATTTCTCCAACAACAATCTCAAAGCAAACATTGCATCTGTAGTGCTCTTTCCTGGCATGAAACCATACTGCTGATCAGTAATCATCACCTCCCTTCTTAACCTAGCTTCCACTACTCTTTCCCATAACTTCAAGCTGTGACTGATCAGTTTTATCCCTCTGTAGTTACTGCAGCTCTGCACATCACCCTTATTCTTAAAGATAGGTACCAAAACACTTTTTCTCCACTCCACAGGCATCCTCTGACTTTCCAAAATTTCATTAAACAATCTAGTTAAAAATACCACTGCCATTTCTCCTAAGCACCTCCATGCTTCCACTGGTATGTCATCTGGGCCAACAGCCTTTCCATTCTTCATCCTCTTCACCGCTGTCCTTACGTCCTCCTTGCTAATCTGTTTCACTTCCTGATTCACTATCCCCACATCATCCAACCTTCTCTCTGTCATTCTTTTCATTCATCAGCCCCTCAAAGTACTCTTTCCATCTACTCAACACACTCTCCTCTCTTGTGAGTACGTTTCCCTCGCTATCCTTTATCACCCTTACCTGTTGCTCATCTTTCCCAGCTCTGTCCCTCTGTCTAGCCAATCGGTACAGGTCCGTTTCTCCCTCTTTAGTGTCCAGTCTCTCATACAACTCTCCATATGCCTTATCCTTAGCCTTCGCCACCTCTCTCTTTGCCATGTGCCTCATCTCCTTATACTCATGTCTACTTTCTTCATCTCTTTGACAATCCCACTTCTTCTTTGCCAGCCTCTTCCTCTGTATACTCTCCTGTACTTCCTCATTCCACCATCAGGTCTCCTTGTCCTCCTTCCTCTGTCCAGATGTCACACCAAGCACCTTTCTAGCAGTCTCCCTTACTAGTTCTGCTGTAGTTACCCAGCTATTCGATAACTCTCCACTGCCTCCCAGTGCCTGTCTTAACTCTTCTCTGAACTCCACCTCACAATCACCCTTTTTAACTACCACCATTTAATCCTTGGCACTGCTTTCACACTCCTCCTCTTGATCACCAACATCATCCTACAGACCACCATTCTATGCTGCTTAACTACACTTTCCCCTGCCATCACTTTACAGTCTCCAATCTCCTTCAGACTGGCCCTCCTACATAGGATATAATCCACCTGTGTGCATCTTCCTCCACTCTTGTACGTCACCCGTTTTGTTTCATTGTTTACTGGAAAAAATGTTCAAAACTATAAAACACACTCTCTAAGTGGTGCTGTATTAACAAGGGATATAATTCAGTTATTATATATCATAATTAATACAATCAGGAAGATTAATCCAAAGCAGTTATGCATGGTTCTGAAATATGTGCAAAGGGCCTATGATTTGAAAGCAGTCCAAAGGTAAACTTAACCTGCCACTGGCAAGATGCATTTTCTTTGAATGTGGGTTTCAATGCTGTTTCAGTGAATGCGAGTTTCAAAGGTAGAGAAGTTTTAATGCTAAGTCTGTTTTCATTGTAAGACTATTGCTTTGTTTAAGTTTAGCAAATGTCTATCAGTGTTTGTGCTATAAAATAGGAAGTTACTAGGCTATTGGCCATGAGGCCCTAAAATTTGAAATAAAAGTTGTAAATTAAAACCAAATATCTGTAATCATTGTAGAAGTAAAGCATAAAACAGTATGCACACCGAGAATTTTGAACAGTGTTTATGGCAACTGGGGAGAAATAGCCAAGTAATGGGATACTGAAATGGCTGTGTCTTGGGGGGGGGGGGGGTGAAGGGGCGGGGTTGGGGTGGTGCTTTTAAGGGGGCAGGGCTGGGACGGTGCTCTGGGTTTGCACCCAGCTGCAAAAAATCCTGCGGGCTCCCTTGGTTGATGCCCAAAGTGGTTGAACTATACAACTCTTTTTCTGATAGGGACTATCTAGAGTCTGTGTTGCTGTTCAAAACTCCATTCTTGGGTGAGTTTGAGGTGAAAGCATTCATCACAGAAACACAGGGAAAACATGTAAACTCTTTACAGGCATTAGTTGGGCATCAGGATTGAATCTTGTACCTTGGCATGTGAGGTGAAGAACTTAACTACTATTCCAACTTTGCCATCTCTTCAGAGGCATGAAACAAAGACTGGACAGATCCTCACTGGTGTTAAGGGTAAAGTAATGACTACCACCTAGATGATATTCATTTATCACCCCTGGCTATTCCTACAGTGATGTAGTTGCTCAAGTCACCACCTGGGAAGAGTTAGGTCACCAACACAAAATACACTCTCATTGACAGGATTCTAGTGAAAACACCAGATGACACAACGTCTGGGAGAATGACCCCCCCTCCCCCCAGACAGCTCTTATCACAGGGAATCTGAGGGAAACTCCTCAACCATAGGAATGAATAATGGGTTCAAGTCCGTTAGTGAGTGGCTTAATAGTCAGTAGACAGAGGGGGATCACATAGGAAAATTGTGGCTGTGGACAGGATGGGGTACTGGTAACCTGTCAATTGCTGACCGGCTTAGAGGAACTTTAATGGGACCCAGTGAGTGAAAGTCCTAGGTCCAGGTGGCCAGTGACATGAACCACAGCTACCTCTATTGATCAGCTGACATTGGACTATTGGCCCAGTGGTTCCCTCCAACACCTGATGCAGGAAGGGTTGGTGCATGGCAATCCAGTGTACCATCACTTCCAACCACCACCACCTCCACTACATGCTTCAGCTGTTGTGTAGCTGGGGCTAGTGATTATGGTGGGTTGCCTGCCTGGAATGGAACATAACTCCCCTGGTGAGGCACTTCCACCCTATTCAGCAGCCTCAGCTACAGCCTTGGCTAGGACAGTAGCAGGCTTCAGCTAGCAGTCTGTAAGTCTGGTGGCCCATGTGATCTACAGAAGGGAGACAAAATGAGATGCATGACATTAGTAATGAGGAATCAGACATAGTATGTGAGACATACTACAACAAATGATGCAACTAATCTTACTATACCAACAGTCTCAGCTACCCCTTATGGCAGCTGCAACATTCTCTTCCTCATGTTCTACTTATGCTGTAAGACAAAAGGGTTATGCAAGCCATCAAGTAACACATACAGTGTGACATATATATATATATATATATATATATATATATATATATATATATATATATATATATATAAAAACAGTGCAAAGCTATGCTGCATATATTTATGCAAGCAAGCAGAAGCCTAAATTGTTTCCTGCAGCCCAAGATAGAACTATACTAGCATGTGCATGTGCAAAGAAACAACAAGTCCGCGTGCTTATGTGCAAGAGACCAAGCTACACAACCACATGTGCATAAAGTGAAGTTGATGCAGATAAACTAATGCCATTAGTTGCACAGTTGCTGAAGCAGCTGCACTAAGATATTTAGATGCAGTGAAGCAGACACAGCTACAGCATGACAAGTGTAACAAAACAGAAACATAGAATAAAGAATAGTGATCACAGACCTCCTGGGTTAAAGCCAGGAACCCTGTCCCATAAACAAGTGCTGCAACATAACAGCTGGCAAATACAGCACACATACACAACAATCAGCCTGGGATATCCTGGTATCTGAGAGAAGAATAAATAATATGAGGAAGACACCTGTAAAAAACAGAAAGAAAGTGCATTAAAGCAATATTTGACATAACAATAAAAGAGAAATACTTACTATATCATTACACCTGTCATGATCATGGTATGGAGATTGCCTTTGCCTTGAAAATCTGGTCAACTAGATAAATCAGATATGCATTTTGTTTTTTTCCCCCTAAAAATTCATTGCATTTAATTACATTTAGTTAATAGATCACTAAAATGAGGTACTTCAGGAATTATTCCACAATTAAAACATTTTATTTCTAACCAAACATTTGCATCAAATGGATCTGTTGGATTTATTCAGTCACCGGCCATATCATCCTGTAGATTAATGAATCTCAGAGTGCTGACATAATCTGTACTGACATTAGTAGAAACTCTCTTCAGTTTTACATTAAAAACCCCATTGAATGTGCTTAGAGAGAATGATAGTCACAAGATCACCTACAAGAGAATGCAACTCAGGTTGACTTCCTGCTAGAAAGAAAAGGTAGGCGTCAAATCTTAGAATGCAAAGGCATCCTTATCAAAATGGTAGGCCCCAGAAAGAACACTCATGTCCATAATTAACTGTAAGAAGTGGGAAATGGATGTTCTTAGATTAACAGAGATTAGGTTAAAGACCGAGAAGTTGACAGGAGTGAAGAAAAGCACAGGTGTTTAAGGAATTAATTATATTCCTTGCACCCCAGGAAACAGAGAAAGTAGGCAGAGCTGAAGAAGAAGAAAAGCAGGAGGATGTTGGTGATGGAAAAGATGGACCATACTAAAAAGGAATTCTGGTTGGCTAACAATGAGGCTAAGAGAATAGTTCTAGTGAATAGTCAGCAGATGTTCTTCATAAGGGAACCAGCAAGATTTGGTCTCTAGTCCAGGGGACAGCAAGGGAAGAAAGATGGCGTACTTCAAGGCACTTCTAAATGAAGAAAATCTTACAGAAGTTCTACTGCTGTAAACACAACCTACAATGAAGGAGGAATGAAAACCCAAAGAAGTATGAAATGAAGTTAGAAAAAGTGTTAGGCTCAGATGAAGTCACAGTAGATGTGATGAAGATGTTGGATGTGTCAGGGGAGAAATCGCTCCTGAGCGTACTCCTTAGAGTATGGAGAGAGAGTTGTAAGAATAAGCATTTTAGTGCCAGTTTATAAGAACAAAGAGAATGTTCACAACTGTGTGGAGTATGGAGGTATCAAACCTCTGCCACATTGCATGAAAGTGCTGGAGAGGGTGATTGATAAAAATCTGTCTCTCACTCTCTCTCTCTCTCTCTCTCTCTCTCTATATATATATATATATATGTACATATGGAGGGAGAGAGAGAATTTCTGTACAGTTTTCTGCATATATGATGTGGCAAAATTTTACGCCGGATGCCCTTCCTGACGCAACCCTCCCCATTTATCTGGGCTTGGGACCGGCACAAAGGAATGCACTGGCTTGTGCATCCCAGGAGGCAGTGGCATTGACAAAAAGGCAGGAGTCAGGGCTTGACGTGGCAGAGTTGAAGATGTTAAGATTTACACTGGGTGTGATGAGGATGGACATGATTAGGAATAAGTATATTAGAGGGTCAGCCCAGGTTGGAAGGTTTGGAGACAAAGCCAGAGAGGCAAGATTACGTTGGTTTGGACATGTGCTGAGGAGGGATGCAGAGTATATTGGGAAAAAGATGCTAAGGATGAAGCTGCCAGGTAACAGGAAAAGAGGAAGGCCTAAGATAAAGTTTATGGATGTGGTGAGAGAGGACATGCAGGTGGGTGGTGTGACAGAGCAAGATGCAGAGGACAGGAAGAAATGGAAACAGTTGATCTGCTGTGGCGATCCCTAACGGGAGCAGCCGAAAGAAGAAGAAGAAGAGGAGGGAGAGAGAGAGGGAGAGAAAGAGAGAGAGAGAGAGAGAGAGACAGAGCAACATAAATTAAAATGGGTGATGAGAATAGAATTTTGGATTCAGATTGGGATGCAGTACAACTGTCTTGATATTTCCAATAACACAAAATAGTGAAAAAAAGATGGAGAAGAGGAAAGAGACCAAATGGATATTGCTAGACTTGGAGAAAGAAAATTACAAGGTCACTAGAAAGATGATTTGGTCAGTCCTGTGATGGTTCATAGTCCTGGAAACAATGATAGAATTAGTGCATGCTATGTACAAGTACTCAACAGCACAAGTACAAAATATCTTTAGACTCAAAAGATGGGATCCCAGTGGGAGTGAATGTGCATCAGGGTTTAGCACACATGTCAAATGGTAGAATTCATCAAAGTTCTCTGTATCTTGATAATTTGGCATGACAAGCAGACCCTGAACATGAACTTCAGCAAATGATAAGACTGGAATACAAAACTGAAGGGACACAAGATGAAATGAGGAGGTCAATGCCTGAATCAGACATGCTGTAGTGAATAGGCACACACTCTCAGGGGCAGTACATGCCAAAGGAATACCAAAGAAGCTGAAAAGTAAAGTGTGCAAAACAGTGGTACCATCATTTCTTCTGTATGATAGAGAAACCTGGACAGTGAAGGCAGAGCAGCAGAAGAAACTTGATATGATAGAAATTAAATGCCTGACATAGGTAGTATGATGCAAACTGGGAAAGATGAAAAAAATTACGACATCAGAGATGAAGACAAAGTGGCCCCAGTTATAGAAAAGATCAAGGATAATGGATTACTTTGGATCAGTTGCATGAAAAGACCTGCAACTGTTGGACATGACTATCAAAGAAGGTAGGAGAGCAGCTGTTAAGATAGGTGATGACAGAAACAATGTTCCTACCCCATAAAAATGGGAGAAGGGGGTTGTTGCTGATGAGGAGGATGAGGATAAGTTATGAAACAAAATGTGTGCAGCTGGATGCTAGTACTAGTTGTAAATAAAGACCTTCAACCAGCTAAGGGAATTCAGGAAAAGAGTACCACATGTATTAACAATATAGCAATGTTTCAGTCATTACTGACTCTATAGTTGTGCATACAGACTCCACACTTATCACACTAGACAAGAACAGTGGGGCTTAAAGTTGCTTGTCTGGTGCCAGGAACTGTCATATCACAAGAGCCCTAAGATGCCTTAAACCAAGCAAATATGATATAGTGATGTGCGAGTAAATTACCTGAGATGTTTCACCCTGAGGGACATGCCGAGAAACATAATGTAACTTGCTGTGAATGGAGAAGGGATACTAGTCTTGGCTAGTATCTTGACTTTACCAAGAATGATGCCTAGATACCAATATAATGTAGTTGTCTTTAGCAACTGGCAAAGTAGTTGGTATAATTCTAAGGGAATCCAGTATGTGCAGACTTGGGATGAGATTTATTTATTGATTTAGTTTGTTTACCAGGTAGAACACTGATCACAATAGACAATTTGTAGCACAGCCTGGAGATGACAGGTAAGACTTCCTGTTTCACCAGGGATGGCTTCCACATCTTAAACCAGGGCTTCTGCATACTGCCTTAAACTTTTACAACCCCAGTAGTATGCTTTATTTATGTTGTGTCCCCTAATTCACAGTCCAACACAAAAAACTCAAACTCAGATTTGGATAATGCCATGGTGGCACTACTCAGTCCTGGCAGTCTAAATAGAAAGATGCCAGAACTTGAAGCTCTCCTGCAGCTCAAACACATTCATATTTGTGTAGTTACTTAGATCAGGTTTAAGTGCAATGGCAGCACTCCCACTGTACCTATCAAACCTTCAGGCCCATGGGAATCTTTGGGGGAGTATCTGTATTTGTCAGAAACACCATCACCTCACATCAGATTACCCATGACCCTAAATTAGCACTCCTGGATATCCAAATTGTCCTTAATAAATCCAATTATTATTTCATTAATAGCTACAGATCCCCATCAATGTCCACAAAAAGATGCAATGTATCATAGCAGAACTCATTTATGTGGACATAGGCAACTTAACTGACCTAAACTCCTACAAGTCTGGATTTGTGAAGTCCAGGTCCTGTCTCCTTAACCTAGCAAGATTCTTTGAAAAGATTCCCGAGCAGTATACTGTGGTCACTCCATGCATGCATGCTGTTTACCTTAACCTGATCAAGGTTTTTGGCACTATCGCCTACACTGGTATTATTAAAAAAATTAAGCAAACAATGTAAAACCCTAAGTTGTCTTCTGGATTACAAAATGACTATCCAACAGATCACAAGTTGTGAATGTTCTTGGTATTCTATCTAAACATAAAATTGTAACTATTTCTGGGAGGAGGTACCACAAGGAACAGTCCTGGGCCCCCTCCTGTTTGGCACTTATTTTGCAGGCATTCAAGCCAATATCCCAAAAGTTTGGTTGACTAAGCTTGTTGAATTACTGTAAACTGTTACCAGCTCATTTACTCATACTAAACAGCTCCAGCAAGGTTTACAATATGCACAGACCTAGTGTAGTGAAATGCTCTCAACCTAAATGCAAATAAAGTACAGCACAGTAATGAACAGCAAAAAAAGTTGCTTCCACCTCATATGTTGTAAATGTCTCTCCTGTATGGAGATATACAGGACTTTTGCAGACAATTCCTTCTCATTTGAAATTGTTAGCATAATCAGAAAATCTTTAAATTTGGTTCAGTTAATTATAAAGGGGATATCTTCAAGATCAGAGAAGTCATCCGACCATAGTAGTCTTCCCTTATCAGACTCATCTTTGAATGCAATGACTCCTTTGGTACAAATCCAAGCATAACACTCAGCTGGAAGGACCTTAAAGATTTTTAGCAAAGAAAAATAAAAGGATTAAGTTCTTCAACTATCTCTGATTAACATGACTCTTTTTGTATTCAATACTGGTGGTTGCAAGTAATTTGTGCCTCACTTTTTCAGTCATGAAAGACCTGTCCTATTTGATCTATTTAAAAACAACAAACAAAAACAAACAATAAATAAATAAATAAAAAACAGTGACTCAACATAGACTTGCCTAGCGACCAAAATATACTCCAACAAATAAACAAGACTCCCCACAATGGCTATGTCTCTAAAGCAGCATGTTCCTGGCCTGTGGAATAAGTTAAAGGTCAATCAAAGTATTACTTTGGTTACCTTTAAGGCTAGTCTTGATGATTGTATAGTTAGACATACATTTAAACCAGGATTATCATGTACAGTCCGGCTTGATTTGGGAGGTGCACACTATTAAATGCTTGAAGATAATGACAAGAACTTTTAAGAGTATCTTCTTAAAGGTGCACATGACTAGGTATCTTAGAGTCCCCATGATCCCTTGCTTAGTATATTTCCTATATTCCAATATATGTAGTATTCTTCCAAGTCTTTACAGGTGAAATTGTAAAGGGTTAGGATGAATTACACACCTGTAGAAAACTGATACAGATTTAAGAAAAATAATTTAGACATTTATAGATTTTGCATGCCTTTGTCCTAGAGGAATGAATGTAGTTACACATGAAAATACAGTTGCTGATACAAAGAGGCCAGTGGGGCAGTATGCTACAGCACTTGCATGAATTCTGAGTGGAGTACTCCAGATGTGTTTAATAGATTTTCTTAACTCAGTGCCTGAATAGTCTAGGAAACAGTACTGTGGTGCTCTGATTTTGCTTATTAAGACACTGCTAAGTCCATGTGACACAATTTTATAAAACCAATTACTGAACAATTTAGCAATTTTTATTTATTTATCCTTTATTGGACTGGTAGCTTTTTTTCAGTGGAGACCTGAGGTTATATTTATATTACTATGGGAAATTTGGTAAGGGCATCAGGGAACTTCCCCTACTCTTGGTAGTCAGGGGAAGGATTTGTGTGTTACACATCCTGACTTCCTGTTTCCTGTCCAGGTGTGGAGGCAGCAGGCAGGAGAAACAGGGAGAAAATATGGATGATTCAGGTTTAGCTGAAAAATGAAGTGAAGGTGCAATTAAAATGGTAGAATCACTACCAGAAGTTTTTCTATAGCTGCAAGTGCAGAAAAAACAGTGATATTGGAAGAAAAGGAGATTGTAGCTGTAACAGCGATGGATTGAGCGGAAAAGTTTCAGAGGAGATTGTTTGAAAGAGAGACAGCTACCTCTGAGAAATGCATAATCATGACCCTCCAATCGGGAGGGTTGCGGAATAATTATTTGGAAGAAATGGTAAATCAAAGTGAACCAGAAAGTGGAGCAGCAATTTCATAGAGTAACATCATAGAGAAAATAGAAGAAGAAAAAGGAAAAGAAGAAACTGTGCCAGAAAAAGTTCCAGAGACAAAAACGTATGCACAAACTGTGGGAGAAGGAGCAAAGAAGAAAGAAGAAATAAAAGAAACAAAAATGAAGTATACAATACATGTGAGCTGTAAAAAAAAAAAAGAAAGTGTGGATAGGTTTAAAGTTTGGGACTCTGTCATAGCACCTCTGGGTGTCAAAGCAAAAGAGGTAAGAGCATTCATTTTACTTAATAAAGAGACTTTTGTTTCTTGATATTTGAGATGAGGCAGGCCATGGAAAATTATTTGGGTGCATATGAACAAAAGAAAAATATTTATCTATGGTCAGAGTATGTTGTGCAAGCTTTTTACAGACAAACAAAAAAAAGAATAATGATTCAGTTTACAAATGAAGTTGAAGCAAAAGGACTGAAAGAACATTTGTTAAGTATATGTAAAGAAGTAATGAACACTACAAAAATATATGATGAAAGAGGAATATGGATTGGGGATGGGAATGTGGAGTAATACTGACAATGGAAAATGATAAGGTTATGCATGTACCTAGTATTTTTGATGTTCATGGTAATAGGGGTTTTGTGAAATACAGGGGTCAACCAAAAATGTGTTATTTTTGTGAAAAAAATGATCATTTAATCAATGAATATGATAAAAAATGATGTAAAGATGTTATGTATGTATTAAAACAGAGCATAATGCAGAACATGTGATTTAAAGTGCAAAAATGCAGCAATACTCATCATTCATGGCTAGAATGTGAAATGAATATGCAAGAAAATGAAAATGAAAAAGAAGTTATACAGGATAAAGAGATAGTAGAATGTGTTATACAAGAAAATGTGCAAAAATATGTAACTGATAAAGAGGTTATACATAAAGTTAAAGAAAGCAACAAGGTAAAAGAAACAAAGGAGACAAGTAGGAAGAAGCTGATTAGTGCACAGTAAGAAAAAAAATAATTTGACAGGGAAAAGAGTTAATGAAAGGAAAAGAAAATTCAAAAACAATGCTTAGAGAAAATAAAAAGGAAAGGGATACAACGTTTATTATACTAACTGTTCTTAAAAGCTGAAATATTAGCTTTAAATGTGAACAGTCTGAAAAATCTTAAAAGGAGAGTAGGTACATTACAATTGTGTGCTGTAGTAGATGCACATATTATTGTTTTAGATGATAGATTATTAACAGAGGAAGAAAGAACACAAAATGAAAAACTTTGGAATGGTGTGGTAGTTTGAAACATGGGGAAGGACACATGCTCAGACATATGTATATTATGTCAAGAAAGCATTAAAATATTAGATGTAACCATAGTGGAACTAGGACAAACTATGGTAATAGACATGAGATGAAAAAATGTGTGTATAGAATTATAGCTTTATATGCATATGTAAGAAAAAAGAGAGAGAAATGATATTTAAAAATATTCTTGAATATGTTTATGTAAATATGGACATTATAGTGGTGGGTGATTTTAATTGCAATTTAAGGAAAAATAAGAGCAATTATGATGTTAAAATGGCTAAAGAAATTATGAGAAATGGAAAGTTAAGTGTATGGGAGAATAACCACTGGACCTATAAAATGAATGACATTAGGACATAAATTGAGTATTTTTTAATATCTGATAGTTTAAAAGTTATAAAAAAGGAATTAAGGATGCTGGATTTTCAGATCATGTGGCAATAAGGGTTAAAGTACAGGAAAATGAAGAATATATAAGAATAGGAAAAGGAATAAAAAGAATTAATGAAAATAAATTAGATTTAGAAGAGAAAAAAGAACTTGTGGAATTAGGGAAAATCATACGACTATGAGGGAGTTTTATGAGAATTGGACTGTTTGGTGGCTTAATTTTAAAGAGAAATATAAAAATGTATTTTTAGAATAAGAAGAAAAGAAGAAAAGAAAAGAGAGATATAAGATATTAAGTCAAGAAACATTTAGAAACTTATTAGAGAAGAAAAATTCCTTTTATGAAAAAGAAAGAGAAATATATAAAATGAATCAAATTAAAATTAACAACTTGTTATAAAAGCGAAAATATTGTTTACAAGGAAAGAAAGAAGAGGTAGCAGCATATTTAAGTAAAATAATAAAAGAAGGAAAATAATAAAATAAGAGATTTAATAAATAAGGAAGGTAAGCAAATAAGACAGCTAGAAGGAATATACGGAATATTTAAAGAATATGTATTAGAATTATTTGTTAAGAGAGAAGAAAACATAGAACAAATTTATAAAGGTGAAACATTAAATAAGGAAGATAATGAGTATTTAGAACAAAAAATAACCATGAAAGAATTGAATGAAGTTCTAAAAGATATTAACATGAATTCTGCACAGGACTGGATGGAATTGAATATGTTATGCATAAAGAAATGAAAGAGTGTCAAAAACATTTTTTATAGAAGTAATGAATGAATGGTTAGAAACTGGAATTGAAGAGAAAGAGATATGTACAGGAGTTATAAAAATTATATTTAAAAACAAAATAAAGAGGAAATAAAAAATGGGAGACCTATAACATTGAATAATACAGATTATACACCTTTTATGAGAATAAAAACCAAAATGGTTACAGAAAAAAAATGGATAGAATATATGACCAAAATGTATTTGGAAGAAAAGGAAAAGGAAGTCAAGAGTTATTATGGATAATAAAAGAAACAATTGATGATATCATAAATAAAAATGTAGAAGCAAAGGTTATGATCGGGGATATAAGTAAAGCTTATGATAATATTCAGTATAAACCATTGTGGGGAATTTTGCAGGTATATAATGTAGGCAAAAATATTACAAGTAATAAAATCTGTTTATGAAAGGAACTATGTAAAACTAAATGTACATGGTTGGATTGGGGAAGAAATAAAAAAAAAGAATGTGGAATAATGCAAGGCTGCCCAGCTAGTAGTATAATTTTCTCATTAGTTATGAATGTAGTAGTGAAGGAAATTAATAAAATGTCAAGTAGTGGTGAATACAAAATGATGAAGCAAGTACAATTACCAATAATGTATATTATGTGGATGATATTGTATTACTTGTTAAAAATAAAGTATGGATGGAAAAAGTAAATGAAAAATTAAGTATAAATTAAAATAAAAATTCAGAAACAGATAAGAAAAAAAGCCACAATGATGAGATATAATAACTATAAAAGATTAAAGAATGTAATGATTTCTTCTGGAGATTGTTAGAAAATTGCTAGTTAATGGAAATATGCCATACAAAAAAAACAAGATAGAATATGTAATAAATGTGGAGAGTTTGAGACTACTGAGCATGTGTTTTTGAATTTGTGGAAAGAAAAGATAATAGGGTGAAATGTTTGTTAAAATTTGAACAAATAAATATGGACATAATAGAATGTGGTTATTATGGTGCACGTAAACAGGAAGAAGTGAAGAAAATGGACAGAGTAATATTTTATGTTTCATGGACTATATGGAATGAGAAAATAAATTAAATTAAATACAATGGAAAATGGACTTTGACAAAGATTTTGGAAAAATAATGTTTTGGTTGTGGATAAAAGAGTGGGGGAAATGCTTAAATTGATGTTTATAATGTACGGTGATTTGTAAATAGATGTAAATCATGTAAATATGTAAATAATATGTAATGTATATATATCAGTAAAAAATCCCTACTCATCATTGCTGCAAGTGGGACCCATTTTGGAAGATCATGTTTTGTTTCCATTCTGGGCACAGAGGCAGCCCTGAGAAACAAGGAGGCAGATGGAGAGAGAAGGAGATTATGGATTAGTGAAAGAAATGGAGGAGAAAGCAAATATTGAGACCAGAGAATTTGAGCAGGATTCTGAGAAAATGTTTCAGAGAAATCTGTTGGATGGAGATGAGAGAGCCAGCAAATGAAGGAGATGTTTCCTGGAAGGGCATTATGGAGAAAATACATAAGGATGATGCAGAGACAATCCTGAAGAATAGTAGTGAGATGGAAAAGAAAATGTGCAGAGAAAGGAAAAGAAGGCAAAAGTGGAGTAGCAGAAAAGAAGGCAGAAGAAAATGAAAAACAGAAGTATGTGGTAAGGATTCAAAGTAAAGAAGAAAAAGAAATGGACAGGTTTAAAGTGTGGGGCAATTTAATAGCTCCTTTGGGTGTAAAACACATAAAGTAAGAACATTTATTTTTATTAACAAAGAAACATTTGTGACATATTACAGACTGTTTTTTCCACTGGAAAATGTTCTTGGAGAAAATGAAAAAAAAAAAGTCTGTAACCCATGGAATCTTTAAGTGATAAAAGCATTTTACAAGAAAACAGAAAAGAAAAGATATGTGCAATTTAAAACAGGGGCAGAAAAAGAGACTTTAAATGACATTTGAAAACTTTGTGTAAAGAAGTACTGGACTTTGCAAAAGTTATGCCAAAAGGGGTTTGTGGATTGGTGGCTGGGATTGTAATATGTTAAAAAAAAAAAAATATATATATATATATATATATATATATATATATATATATATCAAGCATGATAAATATGGAAGGGAATAGGGGTGTCATAAAATACTGGGGACAATCCAAAACATGTTTTTTTATGGAAAAGAAGGACCTTTGATAAGTAACTGTAACAAAAGAAAATGTTATATTTGTGGGGAAATGGGACCTGTTGCAAAAATGTGAATTGAAATGTTATTCATGCAATGAAACTGGACATTTGTGGATGGATTACAAAATTGAAGACAAGATTAAGGGAAAAAAGAAAATAAACAAAGAGAAGACATTTTAGAAGCTGTAGAAATAGAAGAAACAGTAGATGAGAAAAAATAATAAAGAGGACATAAAAGAAGGTTCTGAAATTAGTCAAGCAGATATAAATTGGGAGATAGTAAAAGAAAAAAAAGAAAATTTAGAGGGATAAGTACAAAAGAAAAAAGAAAGGACATGGATAAAAAGAATATATATATATATATATATATATATATATATATATATATATATATATATATATACATATATATCTATATATCTATATATATATATATATATATATATATATATATATATATATATATATATATATATATATATATATATATATATATATATATATATATATATATATATATATATATACAGCTAATGTGAATTGAAATGTTATACATGCAATGAAACTGGACATTTGTGGATGGATTACAAAATTGAAAATAAGATTAAGGAAAAAAGAAAATAAAATGAAACTATATATTTTGTTTTCTGTACTATTAATACAATCTGTATAAAAATTTGTATTTTTCCTATTTGCAAATTGTTTAAGGGTACAATTTCATTGTAATATGTAGCTTAAAGTGTGTAATATGTTTATGATCAGAGCTTTTCTCCCCGGACCTCCACTGAAAATGGGCCCTCGAGCCCTGTGGACTTCCCCGGTTATCAAACTGGAAATAAATAAATAAATAAATAATGATTAGAGGTTGGTATAATGGTTAAGGTGTTTGAGCCACAGACACAAGGGGAGGAAAATTGGCTAGGCGTAGCATGAGCTATTAAGAAAGCTAGCCTAGTAATTAACTATGAATTTATAAAACCTTGAATTAAAGGAAAAATGAAACTTTTAGGGCACTTTCTGTAAATGTGAATAGTATTAAGAATATAGTAAAAAGAATAGGGATTTTGAAGTGGTGTAATATATGTGATGTAGATATAATTATATTAAAATACACAAGATTACAAACAGAGGAACATTCAGATCTGCTCTGAGTTACAGCACAATGGCACTAAATATACAGAACCAAATGATATTGCCAACATCCTGGCAGATAGGTTCAGTGCTAACTTTACCCCCCTCTCACCCCCTTAAGGGCCCATCTCTATACCGGAAGAATGCAAAGTTCCAGTAATCATGGCTGCAGAGCTAGAAACCACACTCTCCAAAGCCAAGGACACAGCATCCATGGGACCTGACAACATCCCAGGCTGCGTTCTGTATGAACTGCAGAATGAACTGGTACCCCACCTAAGCACCATGTTCATTCATAGCCTCACCTCAGGCTTTGTGCCCAGTGAATGGTGCACAGCAACAGTTATCCAACTCCACAAAGGGGGAGCCACCACGGACCCCGGGAACTACCACCCCATTAGCCTAATGAGCCTGGTCTGCAAGGCCATGGAATGTATCATCATGGATCTTATACACAAAGACATTGGTAATCTCAAGACTCTGGACCCCACCCAGTTTGGGTTTGTAAAAGGCAGATCATGTCTCCTAACCTGATAGACTTCTTTGAAGCAGTCACCAAATCCGTAGATGAGGGTAAGGTGGTTCACACAGCCTATCTAGATCTTGCCAAGGCTTTTGACAGCATCCCCCACTCTGGAATTGTAGATAAACTCACTAAACTAGGTATAAATCCCTATGTAAAAAGATGGGTTGCCAACTGACTCACTGACAAAACTCACACTGTGAAAGTAGCAGACTCCAAATCCGACTTCAGACCAGTAACAAGTGGAGTACCACAGGGTTCAGTCCTGGGTCCTCTCCTGTTTGGTATCTACATTTCTGAAGTACAGGCTAACACAGAAGGTCTTTGACTAATGAAGTTCACAGATGACTGAAAACTAGGAGCCATAATCAAAACTCCTGATGATGTGGACATTCTACAAAAGGGCCTCATGGAGACAGATGCCTGGTGTCAAAGCCATGGCCTCAAGCTCAATGCCAAAAAGTGCATTGTCATCCCCTTTGGTAAAAACTCTGTACCCATGAGCTACCACATAGGTTGTAGTCGACTTAACACCGAAAGTGTGATAAGAGACCTTGGGACACAGGTGGACAGTAGTCTCTCCTTTGATAATCACATCACCACAGTAGTCAGGAAATCATTCTATGTGGCACACCTCATCACAAAAGGTTTCTCATCCATGAAAAAAGAGGTCATTGTTCCCATCTACTCATCACTCATTAGATCCATTATAGAGTACAATGCCCCTTTTGGTATGTACCTCACAAGACATCTACAACAACTGGAAAGGCCACAGAAATACCTCACAAAGAGGATTACTGGCCTCAAACAGATGCCCTACTCAGACCATCTGAAAAAACTCCAGCTTTAGTCCGTCGCATATCGCCTACTCAGATGCGATCTTTGCCTAACATACAAAGCTATGTCAAACCCAGAGCTGTTGGACATGCTCCACTTAAAGAAATCCCAATCCCTCCGAGCTCCATGCTCTAGGGACCTAAACCTTGTCACTACAATAAACAGAACATGCTGGAGGGATAGATTCCTGTCCCAGAGACTTCCCATACTCTGGAACAAACTACCTATCTATATCAAACAAAGCTCCTCATTAGCACTCTTCAAGAAAAATCCTGATGATTGGATGGGAAATAGGAAATTCACCCTGGGGATCACCTCTGTGGCTCTGCTCAACAGGAGCACAGTAAAATAATTTTCTTGGGTGGCGAAAGCCAGGGTACTTTTTTAGCTAGGCTTATATAGGCCCTAGGGCCAATAGCTTAGTACCTACCTATGAACCTATGAACTAGTAGGAAATATAATCTGGAATTTGGGAAATGACAGTTGTTCTTTAATAGCCATATTCTGTAGAAATAAAGTAAAGGTATTAGCTGTAACTTAGCAAATATGGGAAGAGTAACCATAGTAGATTTAAGAAAGGAAAGGATAAGTATATAGAAGTATAACATTATATGCTTATACTGACTGTAAAGAAAGAGAAAGCTTATTTCATCAGATATTAGATTATATAGTGATAAATATGAATACCATAATAACAGGAGACTTTGTGATTAAAGAGGTAAGTATAAAAAGAAAAGAAATGATATAAGTAAAATGCTAGAAGTTATAAGATGCGGTAAGTTAAAACTTTCGGACAAAAATTCATGGACTTACAGAATGGGGTACATATAGAACTGAAATAGATTATTTTATGGTATCAGAAGGTTTAGCTGTAAGAGAAGGGGAGGTAGTTGAAACAGGATTTTCTGATCATCTTGTAATATGACAAGAGGTAAAGGAAAACAAGAAATATATAAAACAGGCAAAGGAATAAAAAGGATTAATGAGAAAACATGGAATGAAGAAGAAATAGATTATTAATACAGTTATGGAAAGATCATATTACTATGAGACCATTTTATAAAAACTGGTCTGAATGGTGGACAATATTTAAGGAAAAATATATAAAAATGCTTTTTAACAGTGACAGTATGATGTGAGAAAAGTAGAGAAAGAAAAATATGAAAGAATATATAATGATGCATTGAAAGATTTAGAACATAATGATAGCACTTTGATAAAGAAAAAGAATTATATGAAAGAAATCAAAGAAAAAATACAAGAATTGTTATATAAGCAAAGATATTTTACAAGGAAAAAGAGAAGAGGTATTAAGTTACTTAAACAGATTAGTGAAGGAAGATGGTAGTGTAATGAGAGAAATAAAAGATTTTAAAGGGAAAATATAAAGAACTCAGGGAAAGATATGAATAGTGTAGTATAATATGTACAAGAAATATTTAATGAAAAAAAGAAGGAAGTAAAAAAAAACATAGAAAGTAAAAAAGTTAACGAAAAATAGAATAAAGAGTTAGAAAAGGAGATTTCTTCAAATAAGCTTGATAACGTATAAGGACAAGTAAATGTAGATTCAGCTGCAGGACCAGATGGACTAGGAAATGAAATGTATAAAAATTTAAGGCACTGGCAAAAAAAACAAAAAATAAAAAATAAAAAATATATATATATACACACACACACACACACACACACACACACACACATATATATATATATATATATATATATATATATATATATATATATATATATATATATACATTGAAAGATTTTGAATGAATGGGTAACTGAAGATTTTATGTATAAAGAATTACATGGGGGAATACTTAAATTCATATAGAAGAAGAAAGGCAGAAGGCAATTACAAAACTGGATCCTGATAGTATTGAATAGTAATGATTATAAGATCATTATGAAAATTATAGAAAATAAATTTGAAACTAAAATTGAAAATATCATAGAAGATAGCATTTATAGTATAAAGGGGAAGGGTATCAAGAATTATTAATGATAGAGAAATTGTGCATGATATGAATAGAAAAGAAGAAGCAAAAATCATGATAGGGGACTTTAATAGGGCAATTGACACAACTGGACATGAAATCTTACAGGTAATAATGAAAGAATGTAACATAATTGAGAAAGTTAGGGAAACTATGTATGTCAGTGTATAGTAATAATAAAGTAAAAATACTTGTAAATGGCCGGTTAAGCCAAGAGGTGCATATGAAGAGTGGTGTAAGGCAGTGATGACCAATGAGTTGTATACTCTTTGCATTAGTTATGAATGTGATAGTATGTGAAATAAATTACAAAATGAAGGAGGCAGGGGTATATGACACCTGAAGGATTAAGAATTCCAGTTCTGTTAACATTTGCAGATGACAGTATCTTCTTCTTTCAGCTTTTCCTGGTTAGGGGTCGCCACAGCGGATCACCTGTCTGTTCATGATTGGCAGTGGAGTTTTACAGTGTCAAGTTGTCAGCCCGGCACCCAACCTTCCACAGAAGGCACACACATGCACGCACTCACACCTAGGGCCAATTTAGAGTATCCAATCCACCTACAGCATGTCTTTGGATGCGGGAGGAAACCGGAGCACCTTGAAGAAACCCATATGACCACAGGGAGGACATGCAGACTCCACACAGAAGGCACCCCAGCCGAGGATCGAACCAGAGAACCTCTTGCTGTGAGGTGGCAATGCTAACCGCTGTACCACTGTGGCCGCCCTATGCAGATGACAGTATAATAATTGGAAAAACCTGGGTAAAATAAGTATTATACCATGATCCCCCCAAAACGTGCACGCTGATTGGCCAGCGTGCCCGTTGTAAATCGAGTTATACTAATGGAAAAAGGTCCGGTCGCCCGGACTTTTTTCCATTAGTATAACTCGTTTTTTTTAAACACTGTCTCGCTATGTTAAATGGGTTTAACATAGCGAGACAGCTTTAAAATAAGCAAAGGAGATCTCCGTTGCTTATTTTAAAGCTGTCTCGCTATGTTAAACCCATTTAACATAGCGAGGCAGTGTTAAAACAACGGAGAAAGCAAGATCTCCGTTGCTTTTTATCTCGCTATGTTAAATGAGTTTAACATAGCAAGACAGTTTTAAAATAAGCAACGGAGATGTCCGTTGCTTATTTTAAAACTGTCTCTCTATGTTAAACTCATTTAACATAGCGAGACACTAAAAAAAAAGCAACGGAGATCTTGCTTTCTCCATTGCTTTTGCCCACAGCTCTGATGTACTGCGCAGGCACGCAGTACATCAGAACTGCCGCGGATGCCAGACATCTGCGGAAGGGCAGTAAACAGGCATTATACTATGCCATTATTTAAGAAAAGTAATAGTTTCTTTTCTTAAATAATGTCATGGTATAATAGCAATAACCCACTTCTGGGTGTGGGTAATGCTAAATTTACCCACGGTTGGCTTTGTTTGGTCCCTCGGGCTTCGCCCTCGGGACCAAACCACGCCAACCGTGGGTAAATTTAGCATTACCCACACCCAGGCGTGGGTTATTGGTATAATAATGGCTTTAAATAAAGGGAAAAGTAAAGATTTAGGTGATGTAGTAAAGATAGGGTATATATAATTTACAATGAATGACATTTCTGTGTTATGTTTAAAACTTGGGGACAAAGTTGTAAGTAGAATTCAATGGGGAAATCAATAGAAGAAATAAAACAAGCCTGTCTTTTTGGAAAACATGTAAATTTTCAACCAGAAAAAGGTTTGATAAATTCGGTACTGATGGAAAAAAATAGCATACTCAGCAAGTGTATTAATGCTGAAAACAGTATTTGTAAATTGATTACTGCAGATATTTATTTCATTAATATGGGGTTCCAGATCAAAGCCAGTAAAACGAGGAGTTTTCTAAATAATTAAAGAAGAAGGAGGCTTAGGGTTAATTATCCCAATGGTATATGCTGCTTTACTAAATTTGTAAAAGTGCTAAAGTGGATACATGAAAAAGATGAGAGATTAGTAGTAAAACTATATAATGTAAGTTTGATAAATTTGGAGGTATGGTAAAAAACAGTAAAACAGAAAGAGTATAAGTGAAGAAATAAATGAAACAAAAACCTCCGGAAACCCGAACGAAACTGTTGACAAACTGTGTAAAGTACCAAAGCAAAGATTGAGATGACCACACAGACTGATGATGTTTTAGCTTTCTTCCACTTTAATAACACGTGGACTTCTTCAGAAAAACCAGGACGCCTCCCTACGTCCTGGTTTTATTACCACTAGACAGGAAATGATGTTGAAATCGTAAACATATTGTTTTACATTCCAATATAAAAAAATGTTTCAATTTTAAAACAGTAAAACACTAAAATGACATTGTTTTATATAACATATGATTTTTGTTCTACATCAGTGATAGTTCCTTAAAAAAACGGATACTTTACAATGCTTTTATATTTGCGATTGACTATATACAATCCCATTAGACATTGTAATTTTAAAAAAAGCTGGCCATATGTTACCAACTCATTCCAAAATGATTTGGAATTCCGACAATATTATTTGATTATGCATAAGTGTGACCTAATCTGACTACACAATTTACTGAATGGTGTTAGCGACTCATTATACTGTGTTACCTCATTACTCCATTGTTTTTGAGACACTGTCTGAACAAACAAGTGATTGAGACAAGCCTAAGTCTATCCAATATGTCACCTTGGTTTAAGCCATGTTTAGTGTAAACTTGTCAACCCAGCTATGTCTGACCCGTCACAACTGACCACTAAACCGTCGGTGTGGCCACGTGCGTGTGCCCACATGCCATGCTCCTGGCATCATCCTCTATCCTAGACTCGTAACACAGGAGAGTGAGTCTCTCCATAACACCTTCCAGTTGTATTTATACATCTGACTACCCCCAAAAAAGGTTCAAATGTTGAAACTACCCATGATGAACAAATGTGTGTGATGTCCCTAACACTACCAATGATGGCCATACTTTGAAGGAGGAACAATCGCACCAAATGAACATGATAACCAAGCTGTATACCTAACCTCATTTTGTAAATGGGATTGGAAGTTGTTACTTTCTATTATTTAGGAAACATTTGATATTTATCCCTTCGTTTAGACCTGGTGGTTCATCAGCCCCTAGACATAATTGCCATAGTGACTCTTTTTGCTCCAATTTATTGTTCAGATCACCCCTGAGTAGACATTTGTCTACGTGATCTAGAACAAAAAATTCGAACTTCTTGAAATCTACACACTCCTGTGAGTGTCTTGCCAAGGAATTATTCCTATCATTGTTCTTAATGGCCAGATTGTGTTCGTAAATCCTACATTTGAGCATTCTTTTAGTTTTCCCCACGTAGTACTTGTCACAAGTTGAAGAAATAAATGGTTACAAAGAGAAAAAATGCGGAAAATAAAAGAAAGAGACAGAAATGTATGGTTTAAGAATGTAATGATAAAACATTATTATGCAAAACTATGGGAAAATCCAACAGATTAAAAAATGAAAGTTATAAAAATAAGAAGCAAGTTTTATAACCAGAAAGTAGACTACTAAGATGTTTTGGGGAGACTGGTAATAGATAAATTGCCAGTAAAAGGAAATATACCATATAAAAAGAAAAGTGATAGGGCCAGATTCAGGAAGCCTCCGTGTAAGAGTTATAACTCTTACACGGAGGCTGCAGTTAAACGGTGTGATGTCAGCATATCATGCATATGCATGAGGTGCATGAGGCATGCTGAATCACACCGTAACTCTTACACGGTCCATGTAAGACAGTAGGGGGCGTGTCCGTAGGCTAAGCCCTGCAAGTGGACACGCCCCCTGAAGTCTAGAATGGCTGAAAGTAAACAGCCACGAGAGAGGCCATGGAAATGTGAATAAACACACTACACAACACATGCCCCCACAGACCAGCAATGTAAAAAGTGAACAGATGTTATAAAATGAAAATAAAAACTGTTTTATTTTTTTTAAACCCCGTAAATGTTTGCTACTGTGTGCGCGGGTGTGCTACTAGCGCAACTGCAGTTAGCAATCAGTGGAAAAGGATATAAGAACTAAATATGCAAAGTAAGCCAAGAAATAATAGCATAGCGGTAGAGTTGTCGGCTTAAGAGCAGGCAGGCAAGGTTCGAGCCCACACAACAACCTTTTTTTTTTTTTGTAAATAAGCTCTAAAAAGGTCCCTGACACTATTGTACAAATGTAAAAGTATTTCCTTTTGTAAAATGGAATGAAATGGAGCATATATTTTCAAGTAATACAATAATAAAAATATTTAGAAATGTACTGATAGCTAAGCTGCTGTGAGACAGAGTGCCCGTAGCTGAGTAGTGTTTCAAAGGCTGCAAATTGCTTGCCTGTAGCGAAAAACCGGTTTAACAGGCTCAAACTGTGTGCAACTAGTTGTGCTTAGCTCAACATGCGTGTTACTAGCCAATTAAGGTTTATCCCAGCGCACACCGTTTGCGTGGAGGTGCGCGCCGCGCCCACAAGCTAACCGCCGGTGCGCATTCGTTAGGTCCGCGCAAACGAGCGCAGACCTGGTTTTAAGTGCTTAAAAGTGCTTTTGGCATGTTTGATTGACAGGTCCTGAAGTCATTTCTAGACAGTCATAAAATTTAAAATTCAGTGGTCAGATTCGAACCCAGGATAGCATGCACTAGAGTCATGGTACTAAACCACTAAGCCATGACAGCAGTACTTAGAAATGCAGAAATAGCATATATATAGGATGTATGCCAAAATGGAGCATGATAAAGCAGTTTCTGTGAAGTAGATACAATTCTAAACCGGCCAATCATAGAAATGTGCGGGAAAATCGGCATATATAAGCCCCATAGGTGGGAATACACAGCATAAACGATTGTAGAATAGACCTGTAGGCAGAATGAGTGGAGTAGGGGAGCACAGCGGTGGGGTGTTGAGGAGTCCAGATACATGGTCTGGCTCCTAGTTCACCATCATGATGCCCAACTCATGCAGGGCCAGGTCTCATGGGGAGCGTACAGGGCGGAGGCATGGGACCAGTTGGCTCATGATCTTACTAGTGCTACTGGGATTCCACGCACTGGTGAGCAGGTCCGTCACCACCATGCGGACCTGAAGCGATGTAAGCAAGACCAGTTGACCCAATGGATCCAGGAGGCCCTGGATATGCCCAACACCCCACTACTGAGTAAGTTACATTTTACTTATGTATGTAAGGAATTCAACTAGCTGATACCATGGAGATGTGTATCCCAATATTACTTGTTTTGTATTACAGCTGCAGGTGTCCGCTCTATGAATCGACAGACACATGACCGCAGGCTGGTGCGGCTGCACCACCATGCAGGTTAGTAACCCCACCTAGTACTTGTAAATAAATACTATAGTGTAGCATGTAGCAGAACACTGCAGTGTATTGCTTAAAAGTAATAGAATGTGCAAGCAGCAAGTAAAAGTCTGCAGGTATGGCTGCAACAAGTTCATCAGTATGCAAGTGAAACTGGAAATATAAGTGATAGAAATAAATAGTGCTGTAATACAGATGTCCCACCATTAATTAAATGTAGTATAACCTGCAGTAGTCTCAAGAGTACAGCTTCAGCATCTGAGGTAATCACATGTGAGATATATCCCCTGTTGAAATGCTGAATCATGACAGAAGTGAGGCTGCTGGACAGTGTTGGAATCCCCACAGGTCTAATATGTGAACAAAGCCTAGAAGTACCAACCTGAACTGTGAAATTGCAGGATGTGTGAGAGTGACAGTAAGGGTCATGTATCGATGAATAAAGTAGTAATAACACCTGAATATATAAGCTTCAGTGTGGTTCTACAGAACTAAATGCATGTGGGAATTAAAACTTAACATCCCAAACTGATTTCAGTGCGTCTGACTCTTAAATGTTCAGGCCAAAATCTGTATATGGTGATCACAGTCAGCAATTTGCAGATAGAATGAATGATTGTCTGACATACTAAACATCCATAGTTGTCCCCTGCCCTGTCATCAAAGTGTAGCAGGATGATGTATCTGATCAAATTCAAAATAACTAGGATAGTGATGTATCTGTAACAGGTCTAGCATGACAGTCAGGTAAAAATCATTTGGAAACTATCACCCAGAATTTAATTGTGTTTCTATTACAAATGTATATCAATGTATAATTTATGAATGTGTCATCATTTTCTTTCTCCATCCCACCCTATAATTGCAAATTAAAAAACCCACTAAATATTGGTATGTGAACATTTCATTAACCATGGACATTTGTCCTGTTTCAAAAATATATGCATGTCTGTTGTTGCATGTGCCCTGGTCATACCTGCAAACCTGCAAGCCTGATAGCCTGTTGCCATTAATCAACCCTGCATGTTGTTCGATTGTGTATTTCCATTCAAATAATGCATGTGATATTGATATGCCCGTTGTTCAATGGTGTTAATATCTGGGTGTTTGTTTAATGGGAATACCAATGCATGCTGTTACAACTAATTTGAATCGAATAATATGCCACTAACCCAAACTAACATAACATACACACAAACCTAGAACACTTGGGAAGGCAGGTCCCAGCGGACCCACCTCTCCCACCTCAGCTGGCGAGTGCACCTGGCACTAGTGCCCAGGCCGGACCCTCCTCCGGTGGCCCTGTGCCACCTTCGGGTGGAAGTGCTGCAGGGGATGGGGCCCGTCCCCCCTCTGCAAGCGTGGCCGGAGGAGCACGTCCACTCACCCTCCAAGGTGTCCGGTCTGTGGTGCGAAGGGAGATCCAAGACTCTGTTCTTGGGCCCCTATGCCAGCTTGAGGCCCGGGTGGCACAGCTTACGGGCTTGCCCGTTGTCCCGCCTGCACAGCCCCCAGCACAGCCCCATCCTGGGCTGTGAAGGAACAGTGGCAACTGCCTATGGGTGGGGATATCAGTTCCACTGTTGCCATCTGTGGGCTCATGTGCCTTGGATATCCCAACCTCCGTCCCCGTCAATTGTGTAACCCCCCCCCACATGTGTCATACACCGCCCCTGTATGCGTCTTGTCTGTCTTATCTGTTAACCTACCCAATCTACCTCCCCAGCTATACCGACTACCTCACCTGACATACCACTCTCACCTGATAAAAAAACAAAAAAATGGGCACTCTCTACCCACAAAGAAATTACGCCCCATATATAGCTGTCCATGTTGCACACATGTCCGCTGGACATCGAAACTGTTAATTAGAATTGGCTGTACAACAGGTATTAATGTTGTCCTGACACCTCTCTCAGGGGTGGAAGGTTTCAAATGTCACACCAAATTGCATACAAATGCACAGCTGTTGCTGAGAAAGACATGGGCAGCTATGGGCCTCACCTACATCCTTCCTGCAAATACCAAGCTTGTTTCCCTACTGTCTTACCCTCTTTGTGACCCCTTTTTCACCACTTTCCTGTCACCCCTTTTTCTTTTCTTTCAAAGAAAATAGCGCGGGTGTGCGCTTGTGTGTGCGGAGCTCACTGCCAGTGCGCATGCGTGAGCTCTGCGCAAACAAGTGCAGACCTGGTTTTAAATGCTTAAAAGTGCCTTTGGCACTTTTGATTGACAGGTCCTGTACTCATTTCGAATGAAAAATAAATACCCACTGTCAGTCTCGAACCCAGGACCTTGGTAACACTACTCTGTATGACCTACCACTAAGCCATGACTCTCACACAAGAGCATAGTGCTAAAATAAATATAACATGTAATAGTAGGAATCAATATAAAGGCAATATAGGATGTGTACTACCCAAAGCATGTCAGGTAGATTTTAATGCCTGAATTACTGGATTCCCATACTAGTTTAGTGTTCACGGAAACAGCCCTGCTAATTGTTAGCTTGTACATAATAATGTAAGGTAATGTACATATATGAAAGTATTATATGTACATATATATACATATATATATATATATATATATATATATATATATATATATAAATATATTAATACATGTGAAGTATAGTGGTAGGTGTCCGTATTCACACACACTCACTACAGGAAACAGTGAAAATAAATGCAGCAACCACAATCTACAACACAGCCTGACTCCTGTGAGACTTAATAACCCTTTTAACTGCGTAAAGGTGCCTTCAGCACTTTGATTGACAGGTCCTATACTCAGTTTGAAAGAAAAAAAATTCCTACTGTCAGTCTTGAACCCAGGACCTTGGTAATACTAGTCTGTATGACCTATTACTAAGCCATGACTCTCATACAAGGACATAGTGCTAAAATAAATATAACATGTAATAGTAGGAATCAATATAAAGGTAATATAGGATGTGTACTACCCAAAGCATGTCAGGTAGATTTGTAATGCCCGAATGACTGGATTCCCATACTAGTTTAGTGTTAACAGTAACAGCCTTGCTAATTGTTAGCTTGTACATAATAATGTAAGGTAATGCACATATATGAAAGTATGTATATGTACACATACATACACACACATATATATATATATATATATATATATATATATATATATATATATATATATATATTAATACATATGAAATATAGTGGTAGGTGTCAGTATCCATACACACTCACTACAGGAAACAGTGAAGATAAATGCAGCAACCAGAATCTGCAACACAGCCTGACTCCTGTGAGACCTACTAACCCCTTTAACTGCTTAAAGGTGCCTCCAGCACTTTGATTGATAGACCCTGTACTCAATGTGAAAGCAAAATATAAGTATACTAGTAGGCCCTACCACAAGACCATTGTAACACTAGTCTGTATGACCTACCAGTAAGCCATGACTCTCATACAGGAATATAGTGCTAAATAAGTGGAACATGTAATAGTAGGAATGAAGATAAAGGCAATATAGTATGTGTACTACCCAAAGCATGTCAGGCAGACTTTTACTGTCCCAATTACTGGATTCCCATACTAGTGTAGTGTTAACAGAAACAGCCCTGCTAATTGTTAGCTTGTACCCAATAATGTCAGCTAATGTACATATATGAAAGTATGTATATGTACACACACACACATATATATATATATATATATATATATATATATATATATATATATATAGCAATACATATGAAATATAGTCGTAGGTGTCAGTATGCATACACACTCACTACAGGGAACAGGTGAGAGAAATGCAGCAACTTGAATCTACAACACAGCATGAAGCATGAGAGACGTACTAACCTTCACACTCACAGAACACTGTCAACAGCATACCAGCATGGTCCACTACCTTACAATCTGAAAGAGCAACGCCTGTCTCACATACCCTTTTATAGCACTGCCCTGAAATCACAGTGAGACATGCAATCAGTACACAACTAGCTGCATGCAATTAGCAAATGCTGCCTTACAATTGGTGCAGAGGCCATCACATGGACCTATGCAGATACCTACAAAAGCATCCAGTACCCACACTCCATACATGCAATACATTCATTGCACAAAACCTACAGAGAAAGAGAGAGAGAGAGAGACAGAGAGAGAAATAAAAAAAATATAAAGACAGCCAGCAGCAAAACCAGCAGCAGCAAACAGCAAGCAGCAAGCAGCACCACTGACACAGCAACAGCTGCCACAAACACAGGTAATGCAAAGTAGCAGGTTAATACTGTGTTTACTGTGACACCTCCAAATGTATCATAGTTCACTATCTATATGTATGTCCATGAGATAGGTTGTGTGTACATAGTCCTGAAATATATACATATGTAATATTGCTGTACATGTTGCCCATACTTAAAACTTCCATAGCTTAGAACACAAGGCCAGTTATGCATATGATGCAGTAGTTCCCAGGGTCAGTAGAGGTTCCTCCTCATTGGTGTGGGACCACTGTGTATGTATGGCACTGTTCAGGTACATATCCTGTAGTATGGCCAGGGATTAATATCAGTCTGTAATGTGGTGTTATGTCCTCCAGGGGTGAACGTAGCACATATCCAGGGATACCATTTTGTAACAGTGATGCTATGTGTTCTGCAATGTTGAGGGTGGCCCTCACCTGGACATGTGAGAGGATAGGGAGGTTACAGTCATCTGTGATAACTAATTCCACTTGTGTAGGAGAATGTGGGGGGGGGTACCTGCACCTAAACTGTCTGCAACAATGTTGCCAATATCTGTGCATTTGGTGAATGTGAAGCATCTTAACACTGCTGACCACAGATGCCTTCATGTGAATCTGCCCTGTGCTAGCCTCCTGCTATTGTTATACAATATGCCTGCATCTGTAGTCCACTGGACAGGATAAATAAGTGGTGTGCATACGGTCTGGGTTAGATATGTGTGTGCACAGTACATGCACTATGTGGGATGTCTGTGGTAAGCTTTTGCAAAGGGGCCAGCAGTGTGTGTTGTGGCTTCCACTGGCCCAGTGGGCTGCATGGATAGCATCACAGTCCTAACTAGTGAATAACTGTGTAATTACATGCATACATAGCAAGGTAGTGTACTGTGCTTGTGGTGTTGTTGGGATATGTATATCCAGGCTGAGTAATGTGTGTCCACATCACAGGGTTGGATGACAACACACATACAGTATGTAGGGATGAACACCCAGAGTGTTTCAGACGTGTTGCCTCTGCAGAAATATCTGGCCATTACCTGTGCATCCCCCACAACACACACACATGCAACATATGGCAGAAGTACTATAGCAGTACACATAGGTTCATAGGTTCATACTAGGCTATTTGCCCTAGGGCATTGATAAGCCTAGTAGAATGTGTTTGTCTTTTGCCACCCAATTAATATTTATGCTGCTATGCCCTTTTCCGAGGTTAGTATACTGTGCCTCTGTCTAACAGTGACATAGAAGTGATACCCGGGGTACAACTATGATCTCCATCCACTCATCCAGATTCCTATGGAAGAGAGTCAATGAGGGACTCTGCCTAACCTGTAGTGTGAGTTCATTACAGAGTGAAGGGAGCCTCTGGGTTAGGAATATGCCCCTCCAGCATGTCCTATTTATGTCAGTGCTGAGGTTCAGGTCTCCTGAGCGTGTGGCTGTATGGGACTTTGATTTCCTGAGGTGCAGCATGTTCATTACTTCTGGGTTGGACATGGCTGTATATGGCAGGCACAGATTGCCTCTGAACAGGCAGTATGCCACTGAGTCCAGCTGGATTTCCTTTAACTGGGCAGCATATGGCATCTGTTTGAGCCCTTTGATCCTCTTGATGAGGTACTGTTGGGCTTTACCAGTTGCTGTAGGTGTCTGGTTAGGTACATCCCAAAAGGTGCATTGTACTCAATTATAGGCCTGATGATGGATGAGTAAAGAGGCACAATGACCTCCTCTAACGTACATGTGAATCCCTTCATGATTAGCTGGGCTATATAACATGTCTTTCAATCCACGTTGGTCATGTGGTTGACAAATGACAGATTGCTATCAAGTTTGTTCCCCTGGTCCCCAATTACATCTTCTGTACTCAATGGCTTAACACCTATGTGGTACTTTGCCACCAATGTGGAGGTGTGGGAATCTGCGATGAATATTGATACTCCCCCTCCTTTGTTGTCTGGTCCAAGTGTTGGGGCCAACAAGAATGGTAACAGGTATAACTTGTTAGTGCTGGTGTGCTCCTGGGAAACCTGAAACAGGTTTCTGTTACTGCACAGATATCAATGTCCATAATGCTACGTAGAGTTTTGAGTGCGTGTATCCTGAGGTCTAGACTTCTGGTGTTGAGCAGCATCACTCTTAGTTCCTCATCCTTTGTGATATGAATGGATGTGGGTTTGCCTTATGAGCCTTGCCTAATAAAGGCACTATGGGTGTAGCAAGAGCCTCTGCCAAAATCCAAAAGGCCGGGGTGACAGGTGCAAGCTGTCCCTAGCAAAGCATCGTGGCTTGTACAGCATATCACCCCAAGGTGACAGGCATTGGCTCACCTGTGAATGACACCAGTACTTCAGTCAATTGTTGGAAGGGATCATCTTGCCTTGATATTGTGGCATCATTCTTGGTGAGGGTAAGATGCTACTCAAGGTCAGGGTCATACTGTCTTGGGCTACATGCTCAGAGAGCTCCTTTCTGTCTCATGTCATGTAGTCCAGGGAGGTATGTGTCAGGTCATTCACACCAGCATGGACATTGAGTGAGTCATACCTGTACTTGCCTTGGAGTTACTTGAGTGTTTGTGTTATGTGGCGGGTCGTAGTGCCCGAAAGGCTGCACACTGTGACCCTCTCCTCGTTATGCCTGGTGAACGTGATGTCAGTGTGCCTGATGATAGAGGCACCTATTACAGGTGTATGAGGTGTGTTGTTTACTGTTAAGGGCTGTGAGTGTTCAGCACATTGGCTTTGTGAGATATGTGTTGCACGTGTTTGTTTCTGTGGTAGTGGTTGCTTGGGTGTCCGCTTTGGAGGTCTCTGCTGCGTAGGCAGATCTGTAGTCTGAGCCTCCGAGTATGTTTTTGTGTGATTATGTGTTAGTTTTGCTGTCGTGGTAGGTCTATGTGAGACTGGAAGTGTAGTGAGTGTGGTTTCCTTCTCCACCTGACTGGTTATGGCAGTATTGAGTAGAGAGAGCCTAGCCTCCAGTTTGGTATATGGTTGCATCACTCACATGTGTTTGAATTTGTTGTTAGGAGGAGGGGTTGTCTGTGTACATGCAGCTGTTATAACATTGCCTCTGGATTACCACACTCACCAGCTGGACTGGGGAGGAGACTGACAACTGACCTTTGGACATGCTAGAATACTATTGTGAATTCCGTAATAATTGAAAACAAGGTCCAGTGGGGAGTGAGGGTGTACTGATATTACTTACTACTGCTGACTGATATAATAGCTTCAGTGAGCAAGTGCCAGGTAACTTAAGTGCAATGTGTTACAATTAAGTAAATGCAACAATGACAAGCAGTCACTTGCTGTCATGTGTAACAAGGAAATACGTACAGTAAGCGATGCAGATATCAGTAGTGAGTCACAGAAGTGCTGAGAAGCTGTGTATTATGTGGAAGTAGCGTACCAGTGAAATAACAAGCTAACAAATAACAAGCATATAAACAAAGCTAGATTCAGGAGGGTTGGATGTAGTGTTTGCTACAGCAAACAAGGTGTACCAATGTCAGTAAGATACAGCTCAAATATGCAGGCACTATAAACCTGAAACCAGAAGTTTCCAGCTATGAATGGCAGAGTACAGCCTATTCTCACACAAGAGTGCAGACCACAAACCTTGTTAATGTTACATAACTGGCCTGAAGGCCAACTGCCTATACCAGAACTAATACACTTGGACACTGGGCTCTCAATCAGCATTTCCCAACTTCGAAGGATGAAAGCTATGTGTCCTGCCACCACAGTGCTTGCCACAAACCTCCCTAATGTAAAACAACTGGTCTGAAGGCCAAGTGCTTAATCCAAATGACTTAGAATGATAGCTACACTTTAATCAAGTTACAACCAAGCAGTAATAAGTACAATTTAATACTCCCTGTATAGAATGTGTACCATGTATTGCTGAGATACTATGCTGATAACCTGTTTGTGTACTTTTCCAGGGGAATATGGCTCTGAAAAGGAACCCCGCCTACTCTGCTGCAGAGGATGAAGTGATCCACCAGAGCCTGGTGCGTGACTATGCCATCCTATTTTCACGCACCACCCAGAATCAGCAGGAGAGGTCTGCACTGTGGCAAAATCTTGTTAGCAGGATAAATGATGTTGGCATGCATGATAGGATATATGAGCAGGTGAGACATCACTGCAGTGATTTGATTAGAAATGTCCACCAGCGTGCTGCAGATATCCACAGGCAACAGGTTGCCACAGGTGGGGGGGGTGACCACACATCCCCCCCTCACCAGACAGGAGGGGCTACTGCTAAGTGTTGTGGATCCAGCCCCAGAACAACAACAGCATCAGTCGTGCATCATGATGGAGGTTGGATCCACACAGCAGCAAGACACCGAGCATGCAGGTAAGATGCCATATTTATTTATTGTTATTAGTTTTACATTTGTTGACCGAGCTAGTCTAGCTGGATATATGTCCATTTTCAGTAGAGGCCTGGGGAGAAAAGCTCCACACATAACATAATAAAGGCAGACAGACAAGTTGTTAATACAGACATCCAAAATAATAGAAATATAAATCAGCTTGCTAATTAAATCAACATACATTTAAGGAACTCAAACAGTTTAAAGTCATACACAATGTTCTGTCAGTTTCAAAGCAATTCTACCTAAAACATAACGGTTATGCAATAAGGCAAAAGCCATATAGATAATAGTTAAAGCTCAGAAGGGTAGAGAAGTAGAAGGAGTATGAAAGATAAAATAATAGGGAAGAGGCAGGAGTCAAGAAGGGAAGTGAGGAAAAGAAGGAAGACAGTCAAGAGGAGGTGGGAGGGATGGGAGAAGTAGATCAGAGCATAGAAGGACAGCAAGGGAAAAGAAACTGGGTAGAAGCTAGTTTTTATGCACAATGAGGGGTTAAAGGTAAAGAGAGGGGGGAGAGGGAAGTTAGCCTGGAGTACTACAAGAACAAAGCCAGTGGTTTTGGAAGTACAGTTTGATTTGTTGTTTGAAGAGAGGTAAGGGTGAGATTAGAGTTAACTCCTTGTATGTACATATGACTGTTCTGTACACTGTTACTTCATGCACGCATAAGGTGTGCATGTGGTATGTATCTGTCATCATGATATGTAATTGTGCATGTGTGATACAGACATTATGAGCAGCTGATGTGTATAAGGGAACTAGTGTACTACTGTACTGTATCATATGCAAAACAAATGGCACACTTGTGCCCACTGGCATTACTTTCTTCATATTTCCAGGTCCCTCCCATCTAGCAATGAGGCAGGCCATACATGCTGGTGAGTGTGTTTAACATTACCTGAAAAACAATTTATAATACTAGTAAGAGTAGTGTAACTCTGTAGTATACATGCTGGTGAGTGTGTTTAATAATACCTGCAATACCCAGTTTAACAATAGTAAGAGTAGTGTAACTCAGTACTGATATGTGTGTTTACTGTGGGGTGTGCATGTGTGCAAGTGTGCCTGTGCCCATGTGTGCATGTGTGTGTGTGTCCATGAGTGCATGTGTCCATTTCTGAATGTGTGCATTAGTATTGAAGTGCATCTCTGTCAAATATGTGTTGAGACTGTAATCTGTGTTCCCTGTTTTCCTCCCGTAGGTTCTGGTGCTGCTCCGGTGACCTGCAGCAGGGAACCAGAATCTTGTGCCCCAGGTACTGATGATGATGAAATGTCTATAATGGTGCAGGAAGGTGTGTCTGGGTCTGCCATTGGTCAGCCAATTGACAGTACACAGCTGTCAACCCCTTCAATGCGCACAGTCATCCTGCCGTTACATCCTTTGTCACCATTGTCCCTAGGTGATGGACAGTATGCAGTGGGCATAGATCAGGGTAATGTGGTACCTGTGGTACATGCATCCTCACAAAGCAGCCATGAGCAGGGTCCTCCAATGGTACCATGCAGACAGTCGCCCATGGGTTCTCGTGGGGGCATCCGTGGCTGTACTGCCTCTGGCCGACGTGCCCAAGGAGGTATGTCAACCTCCACTATGTTTCGGACTGTTATGCAGGCATAGGCACGTATGGAATGGTACACCAGACAGGGTCTGAGGGAGCTGAGAGCATGTCGCACAGCCATGACAGACGGCATGCGTGACATTGCGAATGCTATCCATAACTTCACAGATGTCATTGACAGACGTTGTGGGGACATACAACAGCTGCTCCACAACCAGATGTCCATGGGCCAGGGCGATGGTGTGCATTTGCGACGTCGACGTGGCCATATGCCAGCAACAGCCCCAGCTGGCAGTGGCCGTGGACGACAACAGGCCCACTCACGCACCTCAAGTGCCAGCACCAGCCCCAGCAATGCTGGGTCTGTGCTGTCATCAGGACGCCCCAGGAGACCACGTGCAAGTGGCTCTGGACAGTCCCAACAGGGAACTGTGTCCAGTCAACACACCCCCGCTTCCGATGACAGTACCCAGTCTGGGTTAGTACCGGATACGGTCCGTAGCACCCCTGACAGGCACAGGTACCGTGTCAGTGCCCACAGACACTGATCTGGATGACCTGACAGGTGCAGTCTGTGGCTGTCCACAAAACCCTGTACATGGCAGCCATTATGTGGGACTGTGTGCGTGCTTACACACATGCCGAAATTTAACACCTAGGGCAAACACATACACACACACACTGCACCAACACCGGTCCACCCTGTACTGCTGCCCCTCACAAACACACATACACACACATGTCAATTGGTGTTACCAGTGGCTGGCTTGGGCATACCTAACCCATACCCTGTGCATATGATGACACTGTGCCACCTCCTGCATACTACAACTTTGGTGCAGGAAAAGGTAAACATGTTGCTGATGCACAGGGTGACTACATAGATGTGTATAAGTAGTAACATGTTGGTAACTGTTCACTGTTCCACTATGATTGTGTGTATATCCCAGCATTCCTGCTGCAGTAACTGTATGAATGTCCTGAATTGTTATCTGCACCCATACTACTTACCAAAGTGTACCAGCTGCACACCATCACATGCTACCATTGACTATGGGAATGTGCATCATGTGCTGTTATGTAGATTCAGCTATATGTATCTGTTCTGTCACACATGCATTTACACACACCCTGCTATCCCTACACATGCACACGCTCACCTGCCATTCCCATTATTTATTACCCTACATGAGTAGCTGTCGATACATGACAGGAACACATTTGAAAAGTGCACTATGTGGATTACTACCGATTCCTCCTCTCTACCTGTACTCACAGGGTGCAGGCAACCTCATTAGTTTAAAAGTGTAATGTGCATCAGGTACTGTGGTACTCTGATTGCCACATCAAACATGTTTTCCATACGGAAATGCACACACAGAAACATCCCACATCCACACACTTGCCACATTCAGGCTTCAAAACACTATCTAGGTATATTCTGGTACATGTGCGTGTTACAGTAGCATGTAGCACTATACTGAGTACTGGCAGTTGTCTGTTGTCATGTTGTTTGTATAGAGTAAAAGGATTGTTCGTTTATCCTACTTCGTTTTGTGGACATTACTTGAAGAAATGTTACCTTACATGCGTTATTGGTACCAACACCTTCTCTTTTGTTGTTTTGTTTGTATAGGGTGCTGTCAACATCACTGTTTGTTAAGGGAAATGTGCACCCTGCAGTGCATAGCCCCATTTGGCAAAAGCCACATCCCACCCCCACCATTGTGCACACACACTAACCCCACCCACAGTAAAACACATACGTTCCATTTGCAAGATTCAAACCCCTACCTAACTGTGTTATGACACTAGAGGCAGACACATTAGCAGAGTGTGCTCTTTGCATTAGCGGGAGAAATCCTTTCTAATGCTGTACTTAGGGGGTGCTGACATCATCTGTGTTTAGGAAGAGGGATGTGCACCCTGTAGTGTGTTCTCCCAGTTGGCAAAAGGCACTTTTTCCCTCACAGCATTATGCACACACACAAACCCCACTCATACATTCCTATTGCAGGATTCAAACCCCTACCTAACTATGTTATGACACTGGAGAAAAACGCATTAGCAGAGCGTGCTATACGAATTACTGGAGAATTTTAATTCAGGTAATATAGTTATAGAGTGCTGACATCATCAGTGTTTCAAAAGGGGAATCTGCATCCTGTAATATACTGTCACAGTTGCTAATAGGGGCATTTCCCACACACACATCGATGTGTTTGAGGTTTGCATATGTGGGGGATCCAGTACTCCAGTGTGATTAGTATATGGTTCGATTGCAACAATGAGGGATATACTTCAAGTGGTGAGCATTTTGTACTCATGTTTGTGATGATCAGGTCTAGTATATCTGCCCCTCTTGTGGGAAAGTTGATTACCTGTTCCATAGCTAAAGAGTGTCTGAACTATGGGAACCCTAGAGCTTGGGCATTGTGGCTTGAGTAATGTTCACAGTCTATGTTTGGGTAGCTGACGTCACCCAGTATGATGGTGTTTGCAGAGAAATCTATACTCTCCTGTGTGAGCATGAAGGCTGTGTGGGAGTCCTGAGTTTGAGAGGGTGCTGTAGGAGCTCCTCTGTGTCTTTTTCCATGTGGTCCAGGGAGGTACGTCTCAGGTTGTTCACACCAGCATGGACAATGACTGTCTCATACTTGTACTTGCTGTGGAGTGACCTGTGTGCCTGTGTTATGTGGCACATTCTATCACCCGACAGGTAGCTAAATGTGACCCTCACCTTGCTCAGTCTGGAGGGCGGGACGTCAGTCAACAGCTCATGTCAAGCATGTTCACACCCCTCATAAATTATGTTGAAACCTTCAAAGCCCCCAGGCCTGTTGAAAATATGGACCAGACTGCAGATACCTGTATAAAGGCATTCTATGGACACATTCAGGAATGCATGGATCATGCAATCACATATGAAAGCAAGACCCAATCCTCCAAAGGCAGACGTCCTGTGTGCTGGACACCAGCCATAAACAAACTATACAATAGAAGGATGAAGCCACTACATGATACAACAAACTCCCAAAATGTGAAGGCATCACTGATGAGTATTAGAAGACAACTACAGGCACTCATAAGATTGTCTAAGGCCATATTTGAGAGAAGATTCCACAAGACACTGAGGATAATCACGGCCAAATGGGATGCTCCTTTCATACACACTTGCCACTTGCTGGATTCAAACCCCTACCTAACTATGTTATGACACTACAGATGGATGCATTAGCAGAGCGCGCTATTCGGATTACTGGAAGATTTCTTTTCTCCTGATATACTTATAGGGTGCTGACATCATCAGAGTTTAGAAAGGGGAATGAGCATCCTGTGGTGTGTTTTCACAGTTGCCAAAAGGGATGCTCCTTTCATACACACTTACCCCCCTTCATACACACTTGCTGGATTCAAACCCCTATCTAACTAGGTTATGACACTACAGACGGATGCATTAGCGGAGCGCGCTATTCAGATTACTGGGAGATTTCTTTTCTCCTGATATACTTATAGGGTGCTGACATGATCAGTGTCTAGAAAGGGGAATGAGCATCCTCTGGTGTGTTTTCACAGTTGCTAAGAGGAACATTTGGACTGAGTGTGTGAGCATGCCCAGTTCAGCCTTCCCAAGGCATGTTGTGTGAAAGATGTCTCATTTATCTAAGTGTGTGAGCATGCCCAGTGTGAGCTTTCCATATGTTGAACTCTGCAGCCCATCACATTTGTGGATGAGTGTGACCTTCAACAAATATCTCCAGTTTATGGTTGTGTGTTCTGTGCCATGTTGTGTAGTTACTGTCCAAATGCTTTTTGTGTGAACACAACAGGGATTATACTGTGCCTGCAGGTTTTGCATGGGATACTTTGCACACAGTTGTCAACATCTGTTCGTACTGACCTAACACTGTAGTACTGTATAGTGTAGTGATTCAGTACTTTCACTGTGGTGGACAGTATCCTGGGCTTTAGTCCTATCACTGCTTTACATTTCCATAGTGTGCACAACAGCCTGGCTAGGGTCCAGTTGTGCACATCTGCACAAAGGCGGTGCACTACGGACCCTGGTAATTACTGCCCCATAAGCTTAACAAGTCTAGTCTGCAAAGCTATGGAGAGGATCATAATGGAGCTCATAAACAAAGATATAGGGGACATGCAGACATTGGACCCGTCCCAGTTTGGCTTGGTCAAGGGCAGATCATGCCTTTTGAACTTGGTTGACTTCTTCAAAACAGTCACTAAGGCCATTGCTGAGGGAAGGGCAGTCCATACAGCCTACCTTGACCTTGCAAAGGCTTTCGACACAATATCCCACTCGGGTATTGTAGAAGAACCTACCAACCTAAATGTAAACCCATATGTCACAAGATGGGTTGCAAACTGGCTTAAGGACAGGACCCACAGGGTTAGAGTTGCTGGTGCTATGTCAGACTCCAAGCCGGTCACAAGTGGTGTCCCACAGGGCTCAGTCCTTGGCCCCCTATTGTTCGTCATCTACTTCTCAGAGGTACAGGCCAACATGGGAGGACTTTGGCTGACAAGGTTTGCAGATGACTGCAAACTGGGCGCCATAGTGGACAGTGCATCAGACACGGATATCCTTCAGAAGGGACTCACGGACACTGATAGCTGGTGCCAGAGCCATGGCCTGACGTTAAATGCCAAAACATGTATAGTCATACCCTGCGGGAAAAGCAAGGTAACCCCAAGCTACCATATAGGTGGCAATCCTGTAAGCACAGAGGGGTTATCATGGACCTGGGGACCCAGGTTGACAGTGGCCTTTCTCCTGACACTCATGTTGCTATCGTGGCTAGAAAGACCTTCTACATTGCCCACCTGATCAGGAAGGGATTCACATCCAGATCTAGTGGGGTCATTGTTCCCCTGTACTCTTCACTTATCAGACCAATGATCGAGTACAATGCCCCATTCTGGATGTATCTCACCTGACATCTGCAGCAATTGGAGAGACCCCAAAAGTCCCCCACCAAAAGGATAAAGGGTCTCCAACATCTGTCATATGCTGCCAGATTGAAGACACTCCAGCTCTTTTCAGTCACATACCGTCTGCTCAGAGGTGACATGTTCCTGACATGCAAGGCCATGTCCAACCAGGAAGTAATGGACATGCTCCACCTCAAAACCTCTAAATCCATCAGATCTACAAGGGCAGGAGACTTAAACCTCAACATGGCTATTAATAGGGCATGCTGGAGGGACAGATTCATCACCCAGAGACTTCCTATGCTGTGGAACATCATCCTGGTACATGTGAGGCTGGGCACCTCGCTGGCTTTGTTCGAGAGAAATCATGACCAATGGATGGAAGATCGCAGGTATACCCCAGAGATAACATCAGTGTCACTGCTTGACAGAGGCACAGCATAATAATGGGCATATTATCCTTAGAACTGAAGGGGCGATGGAAGCCACAATACTCTGGGCTAGGCTTATATATGCCCTAGGGCAGATAGCCTAGTATGAACCTATGAACCTATGAACATAGGCCTGGTGCGGTTCCTGCTATTAGGACAGTGGTCTGCAGCAAGCTATTTAGTAGTAGGCAGTTTTAGCAATTGGTATTTGACCATGGCTAATCCATGTTGCTTCTTGTTGTGGTACCAACATGGGGGTGTGGTTATCCATGACATTTATTGCTAGTCACCCTCGTTTTGTAGCTTGTTCCATGTTTTTGCACATGTACATCCCTGTATGAGGTGTGACCTGGTAGTGTTAGGGTGCTGGTGTGGGCTTTGACCCAGTTGTCTATTACAGCACTGATATCTACATCCTCTATACTGTGTGCGTTTACACTGCACACATCTTGCTGTTTATACTTCTGGCATTGGGTAGCATTACATCTAGGTTCCTATCCCTTTTGGTACCTATGAATGTGGGTTTGTGTTTTTGTGGTTTGTGATTGGTGAGTGTGGATGTTAGTCAGGGTCCTCAGGTGTGCATATGGTACATGGTGTTACATTACTTGACACATGGCATTCATGCCTCAGGTGGTGCTGCAGGGCTGCCTATGTCGGATGCACATACTACACTCCCTGTACATGTTTGGAAGCAGGTTGTGTCATGTTAGGCATCCCTGTTACTATATGAGTGAGTCAGAGCGGGTATCAGTCCCAGTGTTCCTACTGACCAAGTGTATGTGCTATGCGTTGCCTCTTTGCCAAGGCCAGGGCACACTGGACATGCCTCCTTCTGCCTAATGGGGCAAGGTCAGGTTGTTCCTCCTCTGAGTCACCCTCTGCCTGTGGTGGCCTTGGCAATGGTGGGGGTATGTTTGGCCCAGCCCTATGCTGGTCCTGCTGCAGCTGTTTCTGCAGGATCATATTATGTAGCATAGCACATATCATGATCATTTGGGTACATGTAGTTGGTGTGTACTGCAAGGCTCCACCAGATGTGTCCAGACACCGGAACCGTGACTTGAGCAGCCCAAACACACACTCTATGACATTACGTGTTTGTGCGTGTGCCTCATTATGGCGTTCCTGTTCAGGTGTGTGTGCATTTCTGATGGGTGTCATCAGCCACGGCTCAAGTGCGTAACCTGCATCCCCCACTAGGTGTCCTTGTGGGAAGTCCCCACTGGCAAATGATTGGTACAGCTGCGTCAGATGCCAGATGTGGGAATCGTGGTAGCTCCCAGGGCAGCCAGCACACACATTCATTATTATGCCCTGGGCATCACACACGACCTGGCAGTTGATGGAGGGGAAGCCCTTGCGGTTCATGTAGGCTCTACCCAGCTCACCGGCTGGTGCTTTGATGCGTATGTGCATGCAGTCTATTGCACCCAATACCTCAGGGTATCCCGCTATTTGCTGGAAGAGACGCATATTGCTGGCCACAACCTCATGGGCATTGGGGAAATATACATGATCACCGACATGTGCTGACATGGCATCCAGGAACTGGTGCAGTACCCTGGAGGCTGATGCCTGTGATATCCCCATCATATCACCAGTTGGTCTCTGGAAGGTACCTGTTGCTAGTATTCTTAGGCCAACACATACCTTGGTTTCCACTGGGATGGGTTCCCCTCTGTTGGTTCTGTGTGTGAGGTGTGGCCTGCACAGCTCAACAATTTGCTGCAGAAGGTCTCTGTCCACTCTGTAGTGCTCTACTATCTCCAGCTCATGTAACCTATGGTAGGTGACCCTGGGCCTGTATACTCTTCTCCTTCTCCTCACTCTGGGTTGTCTGTCAGCATCTGCATTGTCACCACCCTCGGCAATTCGCCTATGCCTGATTATAACAGCTATGGCAGCCCCTAGCATTTCTGCTCTGTGTTCAGCTTTTTTCAGTTTTCAATTCTGATAGCTTACTTTCTTGCAGTATCTCTTGTGAGAAACAGCCTGCACTGCTGTTTGTAGTGTTTTAAGTGCTGGGTTGGGCTTCTAGTCTGTCTGTGCAATTGCTTGCTTCCAATTGTTTCCACCAATTAACTCCAGCAGTATCCTCTGGCAGTTTCCTTGTATTCTGGTTGTTTCCTGTTTCCTCTCTGTTTTCTCAGAGGGAGCAATGTGCACACCAGCTTAAGCACGCTCACAGTTACTTAAACGTGCGCACACATCCTTACACGGTGTTACACATGCACACACATCCTTACACGGTGTGAACTTGGCTGATTCATGTTAAAACGCGTGCACACTGCCTTACACGCAGACGCCACGCAAACCGTTGTAAACGGTTTGCAACACGCTCCCACATGTTGAACCTGCCTTACATGCGCGCACACGCGCGCATGCACGTATATCAAGAAAGTTTGAGTGTAGGGATAGTGTGCACCCTCTGTTTCTTGACTTTTCTAGTCTTCTGTTGGGACACACCTCTCTCCCTGATGTCTGTCTGTCATCTGTCACCTTACATTGCCCTCCAATCTGATACATTTATTTCTATCATTCCCCCCCGTGATGTCACCTACCTCTTACTCTGTTCCTCCCCCTTCTGTAACTCTTACACTACTCAGAAAGTGCTCATTACCTATGTGGCAGTGTGATTCAGTATTGTAACCCTCATTTACATAGGATTGCCTAGTGATGCTTAGTTACATATCTTACACGGAGCTTCCCCCCCTTGACAACCACTACACAGAGGCCATATTGTTTTTGGTCTGCTAGTCCCTCCATTGACATTCCATGTAATACATAAATCCCACAATTGTGGGCTTATAAGCTTCGGTTTTCAGTTTTAGGCAGCGCACCCCGTTTGCGCGGGTGTGCGCTGCAGTTAAACATCATAATCCCACGAAAAAAAAAAGTTATTTAAAACATTTTTGCAACACTTTTTCATGCCAATGGCCATATATTTGGCCATTGGCATGCTAAATGAAACATATGCACCCTTTATTTGGAGCTGACATAGCTCCGTTTTCAATTTTTCAGAAATGTACTCAGTTGTCAGCTGAGTACATTTCTGCAGCTAACACATCCGTTACACGGACTGGTTTGGGCTTCTTGGATCGCTCAAATACCTCATTTGCATATCTTTGAGCTGCAAATGAGGTATTGAGCATTTCCACACCCAGTCCGTGTAAGAGACGTGTTAGCTGTCTCTTACACGGAGGTTTGGGCTGTTCCTGGATCGGGAGGCTTACACGGAGGCTTACACTACTCTTAAACTCCGTGTAAGCCTTCCTGAATCCTGCCCATAGAATATGATTACATTGTCAAGAAGAAGAATAAACTACAGAACATGTGTTTTTGAAATGTAAAAAAGTAAAAAAGTTATGGGGAAAACTATATAAAGATTTGTTCAAAGATATAAAAGAAGTGGATACAATAAACTTGGATGTGATTAAATTTGGATATTATGAGAACAGAAGTAAATAATATGTTAAAAGAATAGATAAAAAATTATTTTATGTTATATTGATAACATGGGTTATATAGAATGGAAGAATAAATGAAATTATGTTTAATAGCAAATGGAGTTTAGCAAAAAATATTAAGTAAAATCATATGGTGGTTATAGAGAAAGGAATGGGGGTCTAATAGGGATGAAAATTTGCATGATTGCAAAGGAAATTATGAGTATGTGTGAACAGAGTTGTATATATCTATATATCTGTACATTTGTAAATATTTGTAACTATGCAAATATTTTGTAAATAAGAGTTCCTTTTATATATAAATAAAGGACCCCTACTCTTTACAATAAGTGACATGGGATCTTTTACATTCTCCTGAGTTACCACTTACTACAGCAGATGGGGTCTAGGTTTAACATCTCATTCAAAGGACAGCACATTCAGGAGTACATCGACCACACTTATGCTACACTGCAGTATCAGCAGTTGATCTACCTGGTGTGGAATAGAAGGCACAACCTTCTGCATCAAATGTGAGTGTGCTACCTGTTGTGTCAATGACACCACCTTAGGCCAAGTCCCACTGTAATGGCCAGGGTGTATAATGAACAAAACTGTGTGTGCATGTAAATCGATTAGTTAATAGAGTACATTCTGAGGAAAGAAGAGGCTAACCGTGGGACAACAAAGGATTTAGTACTGAAGAACTAGCTGTCTTTAATATCTTTTAAAATGATAATGTTGGGTGCAGAAAGAGAAGTAGTTTTTAGATGGATTTTTTTGATTTGTTAAGACTTGTTGCGTTACAAATAATGTTGCATAACACAGTTCAGTAGAGAATAGTCTTGTTTATTGCAGAGAACACAATTATGTGGGTGATAAAGCAATCAACGTCTTGTCATCCAGAACTTCATTCTTTTATATTATTTTTGACCTTAAGTAAAATATATTGTATCTATTAAACTACAGCCGCTGGCAAATTAAAACTGAATGCATTTGAATTATTTTTGCTAACTAAGACTCTGCTGAGCCTTTATCTGTGCTTTTCCATATTAGGAACAAGTTCTGAGTTCCATGTTGAAACTTTCTACACTGGCACTCTCCATATCCTGGCAGAAAATAGAGCATCAAAAAAACAGATTAAAACTATTAGAGATCCATCTTGAAACAGAATTAATTCCAAAATGGAATATTCAATAAACATTTTCCTTCTTTTACACTTCTCCCTTCACAGATGTTTTACTACTCAAGTACAGTAATAGAGTTTTAGGTGATCTTGAATTTTTGTTCCCATAAGTGACTTCTTTAGAATTACCCAGTATCTGCATTAGGTTTCTGTAACCAAATTCAGGCCTTCATAGTTTGATCCATTCATACCACTTATGTATCACTTATGTAAACATCACACTTTAAGCAATGCTGTTGATACGCACAGTTTGTGTGTATGGATATACACATACACTGTCTGTGTGTATTGATGTATTGGTGGAGAGCAGTCCCTGTGATTCCCCTGTGTAAGGGTATGGATTAGGAGTGGCTGGAGATGATGTGAAAGAGAATAACAATGCTGTAGGTATGGTCAAACCTATAGATTCATTGGAAATACATTCAAAGTAATTCATCTAAATATACAAGCATATGGGAAGAACACACAGTATGGTCACTTAACTAAAAGCAGCAAGAATGAAACAGACTGCAATAATCTCAGATGTCACTAAAGTAGACAAGAAATATGAAAAGACAATCAAGGGGTATAGATGGAGACTGGCATGTGAAGAATGGTGCATTAGAAAACAAAATATGATCTCCATTGGAATAGTGTGAGCAGCACAGAAGTGCAGTCATAACAAGGACACAAACAGAAAAGTGGCTTTACAGGAGAGCTAAAAGTTATATGGAGGGAGATTAAAGGGAGTTAGTATGCATAACTAAAGAAAAACAAAAGGAGATGGAGAAAAGATTTACACATTCAGGTATTTATAGAAATTTTACAAAATCGAAAATAGATGTTTATTTCAATAAAACAAGAACAGTGCAATACGGATTATTGATGGGCAAAAGAAAACAGTTTAACGGCAGTAAAATTAAAATGTATTTTTATATTTTTCATAGCAAGAGCAGTGGATTTGTCAAACAATTTCTTGAAATGTTAATTGGTTCATAAATAGTGAGATAATTTATACATTTATGCAACATAATTAATACAGTTTCCAAAATGACCAGGAGAAAGTAGACTGCTCATAATCTATTAGATAGAGAAGTAATCAGTCAGGCCAGTACAAGCAGTTATTGCCTACATTTAAGTGAAGATCCTGACTGTGGTATATACCAACCATCAAATCTCATGTACAGGAATAAGGCAGGATATATTTTATTTGTTTTATTTTATTTATATTTGTTTTCCAGGGTAGAGCGCTTATCTTCGTGGACCTTCTTCAGACTCAGCCTGGGAGTGGTGTCTGGTTAAGTCACTTGCTTAGAGTCACACAGTTAGACAATGGAGGCTGAGGGAATCAAACCTTGCACCATGGAACCACAGGAAACAGCTTGTTAACAGCTCCTTAATCCTCTAAGCTAACTGCAAATAAACTGACATTCAATAAGAGTGAGACTGGACTGATTTTCAAAATAAAGGGAGCAATAGAAGATGTGAGATGGAGAAAGGATTTTACGTAAGTCAAAGAAAGCAGGAGTAGTTTAATATTTAGTATTACTGATACTATCCAGGAGTAGTTTAGTATTTAGTATTACTGATACTGTCCAGGAGTAGTTTAGTATTTAGTATTTATGATACTGTCCAGGAGTAGTTTAGTATTTAGTATTACTGATACTGTCCAGGAGTAGTTTAGTATTTAGTATTACTGATATTGTCCAGGAGTAGTTTAGTATTTAGTATTAATGATACTGTCCAGGAGTAGTTTAGTATTTAGTATTACTGATACTATCCAGGAATAGTTTAGTATTTAGTATTACTGATACTGTCCAGGAGTAGTTTAGTATTCAGTATTACTGATACTGTCCAAAGGACTGAGCATGGAATAAGGCATTAGGAATAAAGCATTAGACAACTGGATGGGTATTCACAGATTTACTCTGGTATGATTAGCCTATTACTCCTTGAAAAAACAAGGTTTAAAGTCTAAGGGTAAGCACTGGTAAGGTGTAAATGATCGCATAGCCAAGCTGACATGTGTTTTCTATGATCCTATCATTTTTTTAGTTGTAGATAAGGGATCCTTGCCATCGTCTGTTGAACCACTTATAAACTACAACTAGCCATTTTTTAGCACAAGGATCGACTTTTTAAATATCTAGTGTTGTGACATACTGATATTAACTTCTTGCTTTTTCCTATTAAGTTCCTTTCCCATAAGTCAATAAACTGTTACTCGATTAGCAGATGAAAAATAGGCCAGTATATATTGACATGACACTGTATTCAGCAGGCGTTTCAAAAGCTGGCTCTTCCTATAGCATATGTTCAATTCTCCATTGGTATGAAATAACATTCCTATCTTAGAGAATGTTGTCAATAGACAAACAACTTCCTAATAGTGACATTAGAAATTCAACAAGTTGAAATTTTGTATAGTTTGTCTTGTAACAATTGGAATTACTAAAATATGTGTAACTTGTTGGCTTGGCATATTTTACTAAACTGATCATATACAACATTGCTTCACTCTTTAGCTTATGCACTTCCCAGTGAACCCAGGTTCTGAATCCCAGCAGCCCACTGTATTCACTTGGACACTGGGACCTTGTTCAAGGAATGAAGCCTTATCCACAGCAGTATGGTAAATAAGTGTCTATAGATGGTATGGCTCAGACTGGGGTTAAGGGGCAAGTGCACAGAAGAGTGGGTAACATAACCAGGGAAAAGACTAAAAGCACCTTCATTTTTTCCTATATTATACTTTAACAGTTAATTTGCTTCTGCACATTAAACCATTTATTCAACTAACAAGTACGAGATGCAGAAAAAATGCACCAGTGTGGAAACACAGCAGTCACAGTTCAAAATATCCAAAAGTAAAGTAGGCAGCAACTGGCAGGCAGCAGGTAAAATAAATCCAAGTTTAATGCATATACAAACTGGTAAGTGCTTTTGCTATGAAATCATAGCTTTTTCAGTCCCTAATAAAACAGCATCTTCACTGAACATTTATATAACACTGTCATAATACAGAAACCAATCAGGAGCTAAAACCGATAAGACAATTAAATAGTTAAAGCTGAACTCACTAAAAAAGTGAACCCAGCAAAGCTACAATTTCATAGTGAAAGTGCTTACCAGTTTGTATATATATTAAACTTGGATTTATTTTATTGCCACCTGCTGTTTGCTGCCTACTTTACTTTTGGATATTTTAAACTGTGACTGCTGTGTTTCCACACTGGTGCTTTTTTCTGTACTTGGTTTTGGTTCCTGGCTACTAGTGTGGTTTGTCTGCTGGTGGAACTTTTGCGTTTTATATTTTGGACTTTTGGTTTTATGGGAACTTACCAGCGGAATATGACTGCAGGATTTTCTGATAATTCAGCTATAGACACTGCAGTAAACCACGAGCAGTTAATGGTGAGAAACAAGACGATGGCAAGATTTCTGAATGTTGACACAAATCCCTTGTTAAGCAGTGAGTACTCTTTGAGTGAATCTAATACTGCTGAAGGGGAAGAAAGGAAGTTATTTGCTGCTAAATTGGGGACTGTAGAAAATAACTTGTATGAACTTGATGATATTAACTCCAGATACTGCATTTTGAAGCTTGTATACAGCTTAAAGTTATAGCAAGGTGTCTCAGGGTTCTTAATACACCCTCTCATGGCACTTGCTATCCTGAATTATTAGCATCTTCACAGAAAATTAAGTTGGAGACTAGTTTTCACTATCTTCAATTGTTGATAGACTTTTTTCTGCCTAAAGAAACTGAACTTTATGCTGATATCCAATAGCAAGAAAGTGAACGCTATACACTTGTTGCCAGATGAGGTTGAGCTGGCCATTAATGAGATCATAGACAATGTGATTGCCTATGAGAGGAAGTTGATTAACAGTAAGAAGAAGAAAGTTAACCGGGATTTAAGTGATTTTCGTGCTGATCATGTTTTTTGCTGGACAAGAACTGTGAGAAGTGAGAAAGTGAACACAGCAGTACCTTCTGATGCATCTGAAGGCCGTGATGATATGGCCTCAGCTAAAACAGCACCAAGTAGCTCTCCTAAATTAACTACTATGTTGAGTGATAACTCAGTTTATACCTCTCCCCCCAATGAGACTGGTAACTAGGCGAATATTACCGAAAGAGGGATGACTTCAACTACGACCAGTACTGTTGAGCAACCGGTAGTTAAAAGGAAAACTGTTGTTGCTTCTGTGGAGCAGGGTTTTCTGACTCTGCCACAGCCTATCAAAATACATGGGTTGGGTGACCACTCACGTTCATGGAGTCAAGGGAGGAGGAAGTGGAAGATCAGCCATGAAGGAAAGGACAACAACAGTTTAAAGAGAATGTGGCTTATGAGAGACGAATGCTGATACACAATATATCTACAAAGGTACTATCTGAGGCAGAAGTGTCCATTTTGAGCAAATGTTTATCTTTCATCCATCACAAGGTTGCAATGTGGTGGATGTTATTTTTGATCTGAAATTGCACAGAATATTATGCTGAAGTTACAGTTGGGTGAGACTGTTTCTGACAAGGATGTTGTTTTATTTTGTGAACCTAGTACATTTGTTCCTGTCAATAATTCTATGTAAGAAATGTTTTTCAGAATGTATGAATCTGATATTTATAATGTGTTACAGAATGGTAAAACTGACTGCAGGTTTATTAATTTGTCACCAGAGGAGTGGCGTGTTTTATGCTCCTTCATGAATGACTGACTGAAGTATTGTGAAAAAATCTGCTGACAAGGTGGAAATGGTGGTTTTTATGAACCGTGAATTTTATTATAATAGTTTGAATGCTATGTTGTACAATTGTGAAATTTATAAATGCATTTCTAAGGTTGAGTTATATGGTTTTATTAGCAGTGCTCATGGTTTGCTTTATAATGCAAAGTTAGCAGGCACTATTCCTGATGATTTGTACAGGTACCTAAAAGTTGATTTACCTCTTGTTCCATTATTTCAGGGTCTGTCAGGATTCACAAGAACATGAGCCATCCTCCATTTAGACCTATAGTTGCTGGGGGGGGGGAGGGGTGGCTCACTGAGCCTATGTCCATTTATTTAGAGAAAAAGTTGACACCGATATTGGACACATGTATTAGTGTTAAAAGATACACAGCAATTTCTTTTTGATTTATATGAGTTTTCCAAGGATGATGTGTTTTTATCTAGCAACCTTTTGGTAACACTTGATGTTGTATCACTGTTCACAGTGATAACTAATCAGCAAGGTATTTTAATTGTCAAGGGTTTTACTGAAATGAGAAATGATTTTGATGCCAGGTGGATTAATCTTATTGTATTTCTCCTTGAGATGGTTTTGGAGAATAACATTTTTACATTTGACAATAGATATTACCACCAGAGGCATGACGTAGCTATGGGCACACCTTGTGCCCATAGCTATGCCATTGCAGTTATTGCCGTATGGGAATGCAGGTTTCTAGTGAGTTTGAGATGGTGGGGTCATCAAATAAAATTTTACCAACAGTTCGTGGATGACATTTTTATGGTTTGGTCTGGCACCATAGAGGAATTAGATGAATTTATCTACTATCTTCATTCCACTACAGACTTTTTGCGGTTCACTGCTACTGTGTCCCATACTGAGATATCCTATTTAGATGTTATGGTGAAGAGGGAGCATGGTAGTAATAGACTTATTACAAGCCTTTATAGGAAGAATTGTTACAAACTGAGTTTTGTCCATCGTAGCAGTATGCATCCTAACCACATGTTTCAGAATATGGTGAAGGGACAACTGTTAAGGACCTTTAGGCTACATGTTAAAGAGCAGAGCTTTGCAGAATTTATTGTGACCCTGAAGGATAATTTTGAGGATAGGGGGTAAAAAGGGACTCAGATAACTAAGGGTCTTTGTGGTGCCCACCAGCTTAGGAAGGGTGTTGGGAGACCTTATTTTATGACCCTCCACTAAGGACCCATGTAGATACGTTAGAAGGGACATCTTCAGAGTCCCTATGACTTTTTCCAGTGACACAAATAAGGTCACTGATGTAATTAAGAAGAATTTGCATATGTTAAATTCTGATTATCTATTGAAGCATTAGTTGGCACATCTCCTAAGTTTTATTACAGGAATATGGTGAATTTAAAGAGTTTGTTGTATTATCCGGACAAGTTGGGCTATGGACAATGGGGAGAGGGTCCCAAAAATGTGACACTTGTAATTTCTGTCAGTATGTCAGAGAGTGTAATGAGTTTATTCATCCACAGACAAGGAAGACATATTTTTAAATGTTATGGCTAACTGTGACACCATGGACATTGTTTATTTAGTTAACTGTGAGCAATGCATCTCATTTTATGTTGGCAAAACCAACCGTTGGTTTCATGAATGCTTTAGGGACCATATATGTTGTATTAATAAAGACAATGCCGTCAATGCCTTAGCAAGGTAATGCGCATAGGTTTTCTTTTATTGTGTTAGATGTTATATATGAGAATCCTAGGTTAGGCAATACTGAAAATGAAACAGAGAGATGTGAAGCAAGATTGATAACCAAACTACGTTCTCATATGGGCTTAGGCTTAAATGAATTTTTACCCTTGAAACCTGTTTTAAAAGCCAGAAGGAGAAGGAGAAAGTAATGTTTACCTCCCTTTGCTGGGTTCACTTCTTCATTTACTTCACCTTTAACTATGTACTTGTTTTATTAGTTTTAGCTCCTGATTGCTTTGTATATTATGACATTGTTATATAAATGTTCAATGAAGATGCTGTTTTATTAGGATTTAAAGAAGCTATGATTTCAAGTGCTAACCAGTTTGTATATGCATTAAACTTGGATTTATTTTACCTGCAGCCTGCTGTTTGCTGCCTACTTTACCTTTGGATATTTCAAATTCTGACTGCTGTGTTTTCATACACAGATTTATTTTACCTGCTGTCTGCAATTTGCTGCCTACTTTACCTGTGAATATTTTGAACTGTGACTGCTGTGTTTCCACACAGGTGCTTTTTTCGGTACAAAGTTTTGGTTCCTGGCTACTTGTGTGGTTTGTCTGCTGGTGGAATTTTTGTGCTTTCTGACAAGTGAGAGACAATGTATGATAGCCAATTAATGCTACATTTTACTATACATTTGACCCTGAATCTCTCATTGCAGGTTATGTACTGAGTTTATTCTGTGGGTGCACAGCTTGACTCACATGTGGATGACTGCCATTGTTTAGACATTTAACAAAATCTGGTTTGCCTCTGCTGCATGTCAATATAATAACTCTAAACTAGGAAGCTGGTGCTTACGTGTTAAAAAAATATGGTCTCATTTTTAATGTTCACTTTAGCTTTTTTCTTACAGTGTTTTATCCTCATCTTCAGTGAGTGTTATGCTGTGGCTCTACATTCTCAAAGTCTCTGGGGACTAAGGGAAATAAGAACAAGAATTGTGACTTTGCCCATCACTAATGCAACATAGGAAGCAAGGCTTTTCTTGGTCCTAAACTTCTCCATCCCTATGGTATTGATGAACATATCACTAAAATGAAGCCTGAAATATTGGTCCATGATTCATATGTGCTTCTGCACTCATGCCAGCTCCAGCTATATAGTGTGTTGTGTTGCTTGTCAAGCCAAGCACCCATCTTTGGTCCTTTTCCTGTTGGTTGTACTACCACCCAAACTCCCCCAAGTGGTAGCCACAGAGCGGGACTCAACTGCTTCCCTTCCCCATAGAATAGATGACACAACCTTGGGCACTCACCTTCATGTCCCCACCTGTCTCTTCCAGTGTATACTCAGTAATCAAACCTTGGTTTTGGGGAGGCTGCAGAAAGGGCTACAGTCCTCTTTGACATGTAGCTCTCTTAATGGGTAGTACAGCTTTAGAATTCATTTCAGCTTTACACCAACACTGCTGGAATCCACTGTATATTCATACAACAAAGTGACAAGTATTTGTAGACTACTTCTTCGGTGACATGACAAAGCATTTCTGTCAGGCACAGCTGCATTCTGACTTTGAGTAGGCCACCATACTTGGGTCTCCTGATGTTATAACAAAGCAGTTTATGGACTACCTAGCTGCTAGAATTCAGTTAGTTAACACATAACATCCTTATCTAATTAAATGTTAGTGCAGAAATGTCTACTTCTTTGTTTTTCTATTCTATTTTATTGCCATAATTCCATACATTATATGAAGACTCATAGGACTTGACACGATTGATCACTTGCATTATGCAGTTATTATTGTTTGACTTTTTTATTATTAGTGCAGTGATATCAACCAAATGGATGCTAATAACTTCAAGTATTGCCTAACACTTAACAGTGACATAATAAATTGTTTAAATTAGCATTTAGGCAGTAACATATTCTTATTAATATAATATCCAAACAACTATTCTTTTGAAATCCTAATATCCAAACAACTGTTCTTCTGAAATCCCCATGCATCTTTCACTATATAATTGCTATTGTTTGATATTTTTTATTATTAGAGCAATAACATCAACCAAATAGATGCTAATAAGTATTGCCTAACACTTAACAATGACATAATATATTATTTAAAGTAGCTTTCAGTCAGTATCATATTCTTAATAATGTAATATCCAAACAACCATTCTTTTAAAATCCCTGTGCATCTTTGCAGCTTTCAATTTGCACACCTCTGAAAAAGTATGTACTTTAAGCTTGACTATTCTTTATATGCTTTTTTTACTGATAAAAGCATTCCCTTGTAGCTTCTATCAAATATTTTTGAACATCTCTTTCTTATGACCACATAAAGTGGGCAGTAAAACAACAAAAATATATATTTTGCTACATCAATGACATAGTTACATTAGGTGAATAGTCACTTTTTTCTTACATGCGTTAATCCATCTGCTCTTAGAGAGAATGTCAGAAATTATTCTGGGAAATAAGATTCTTGAATTAACATTCTCTAATATATTTTTTTGTTCCTGATCCCTTGCTGACTTTCTATACTCACCCTTCCTGACCACCCAGTTTACCCATTTATTCCCTTAAAGTGAAAGCACTTTGGTCCATTTGTTCCCCTGGGTGAGATCTGACATTACTGGGAGCAGGTGCAACCACCTTTGTATTAGGGAACTACTCCCCTCACCTTACTCGTCCCCATTGTGGCTTGTGAGCTCTACAACTGCTTCTGGCAAGTGGGTACTTGCATGTGAGCTGGAAAGGCCGCAGAAATACCTCACTAAAAGAATCACAGGCCTAAAGCAGATGTCATATGCTGACCATCTAAAAAACGCCAGCTATACTCTGTGGCATATCGTCTACTCAGAGGCAATCACTGCTTAACAGACAAGGCCATGTCAAACCCTGAGCTGTTGGACATGCTCCACTTAAAGAAATCCCAATCCCTCAGAGCCACACGCTCCAGGGATCTAAACCTTGTCATCACAATGAACAAAACATGCTGGAGGGATAGGTTCCTGACCTAGAGACTCCCCATACTCTGGAGTAGACTGCCCATACATGTCAAGCAGAGCACCTCCTTGGCCTTCTTCAAAAGGAACCTTGATGATTGGATGGGAGATAGGAAATTCACCCAGGGAACATGTCAGTCGCCCTACTAGACAGGGGTCCAGAGAAGTAAATATTGTGGGAAGAAATATCCAGGGAATTGTTATGGCTAGGCTTGTATAGGCCCTAGGGCCTAGTACCAACCTAGGAACCTATGTAACTCCCCAATAAGTGGCACACAGCTGCAGCATGGGTTTACTAGGTTAATTACTATGCAGTGAGCCTAGATGCCATCCCTGCCCCAGGATGGGTGAGCAGGTATGGACCACTCACTCCCATCCCCTCCTTTGGTTTCTCCAACACTCATGCCTCAATACTCTATGTCACATGGCCAGGCAACATTATCTAAAAGTTTCAATTATTAAATACAGGTAATACAAGCTTATGGGAAGTATCTGTTATGTACAATATAGATGTCAGCATTTATCTAATATTATACTGTTTTTGTCATTCTCAATGCATATTCAACAAGTATCTTTTCTTTAGTTGTAATAAACTGTAAGAAAAACTATATTATATATAGTATTGTAGGAATAATCCTAAGCTAAGGTGAAGAATAGGTATTTCTTTATTTCTAGTAATGTCTAGTTTAACCTAATTTAAAGCTTGAGATTCTGGTCCATTTTGGTTAACTTAATCCAATATAATAATTTACTTGCATTCAATAATGGTTTATCAAAGGCTGACCCCAGTTCCTATCTTTCTAGTGTTTTGCATAATAAGTTTTCTAAGGACACCTGTGTACATAAAAATCTCAAACTACAACACATAAAGCACGTGATTATACATTTTTAAGCAGGCCTAAAATCACCAAACCTAATATTATAAACAAATGATTAGAACAGTGGTAAAATACAATTAGCCACACAAGATCTATTTACCCCCCCCCCCCCCACACACACACACACACGCACACAGTCAAAAATGAGTTTGTAATGGTTGCTAGACCAGCAGTAAGTTTATAAAAATGCTGCTATGCTACAGATGCCTAAATTTCATTTTGTTGTACTGCAGTCAAGTCATACAACATACATTATGGAATAAGTAGTAAAACAGTGTACTAAAATCCTCAAATGGATGAAAAATATTTTTGTATTTTGAGGGGTTTCATAATCATGCCTTCATGAGTATTATCACATTTAACCAAGATCCTTTAAGGAACTGAAATTATCTTGCAAATACTGAAATCCGGTAACCTTCTTTTTTTTGCAAATTTGCATCTTTTACTAACAAATCTTTGGAAACATGTACTTTGATATTTGGAAAATTGTACTTTTTAGTAACATATTTGTTTTTTTTTTACTCTGTTAATATTCAAACTGCTATTCAGAGCAAAGGATGACAGTTTAATCATTTTATTTCTGTGTCACTAAGTCACCAATCAATACCAGAAGTATGTATTGGTAACACTTTTATGATACTCTTGACATATTTCTACTAGGAAGACTTCAATGTCTACAAGAAGCTTTCTTCTCCTGAGGTCCTTCATGGTCATATAAATAAATATGTTAGTTTTTTTATTATCAAAATTCTTTACCAAACTAGCCCTTTCCTTTATGTATCATATTTCCTTATCATATCCTTCATAGATTCATAGATTCGTAGGAGATTACTAGGCTAATGACTCAAGAGCCCTTGCAAGCCTAGCCAGTTTTATCCAGATTTTACCCAATTTTCTATCACTAGGGGAAGATAACAGGGGGCTGCAGTCAGGGTTTTGACTATTTTTACAGACTGCCTCTTTCCATAAAGGATATGGGCACCACCTCAGGGAGTGAATTTGTGATTTCCCATCCATTGGTCTAGACTGTACTTGAAGATGGTCAGGGAAGGGCTCTGCTTCACGTGAATTGGAAGCCTATTCCAGAGGAAGGGCAATCTCTGGGACACATATCTATCTTTCCAGCATGATCTATTCATGTCAGAAATCAGGTTTAGGTCTTTGGAGTTGGTAACCCTTATGCAGTTAGTTTTGCGAATACACAACATTTCCATCAGGGCTGGTGTGACAAAAGGGGATACTGCCAGCACAGCTATCTGGAATTTTGTAAATAATTATATGCCATTTGTGAATATCAACATAATTTATATAAGATGCTTGTGCTACAAATGTATTAGAACTGTAATCAGATCTTGAGAATTATGAGACTGCACAACAATGAAACACAGTTAATAGCAGCTCTGGATAATCTCAGGGAAGAATTTCTAGAAAGAGGATATTCTAGGAAGGAACTGGATAAATGTATAGCAGAATCATTGAAAGAAAGGGGGAACAGAGGGCAAGCCTATTTTGCAGAGCAGGCTGATTCTGCATCTGGCATGAATAGATCAGGCAATGGGAAGATGAGATTCCCAATTTCATTTTCTAGTGACATTAATGTGTTCTGTGAGGTGTTCAGGCAGAACTGGAACATCTTGACAGCAGTAGATGAGCTTAGAGAAGTGTTGGAGGACACTCCACTGTTCTCTTTTAAAAACAAAAAATGTCTTAAACAACAGTTATGTTATAAAACACAAACGATTCGGCCACCTATTGCATCTTCCAGACTAGGGACTTACATGTGCAGAAATTGTGCAGCATGCAAATTCATACATTCTGGCACTACTTTTACACATACATACAGTCAGATAGTAATTCATGCAAATTGCTATGCTGACTGTCGAACCAAGAATGTTGTGTATTTTAGATTCTGCTTGAGATGCATGGTCTTCTATATAGGGAAGACAAACAGAATGTTTAAGGACCGTATATTAGAACGCAATAGAGACATCATTAATGGAAAGGAGAACAGTGCATTGGCCAAGCATGTTGCTGCAGAAGGAAGAGACCATACTTTCAAATTCTTTGTTCTAGAGGTTATCAGAGAAGGGATGAGAAGAGGTGATGTGAGAAATAGGATTGAAGCAGCTGAGCAGAGGTGGATCATTAAACTTAATGCAGATACACCACCAGGTATAAATTAAACAGTGTCATTGAAACCATTCTTAAAAGCTAGAGCACTCTGACATTAACACACATATGCACAACACTTTAGAATGTGCAGATAAAAGTGAATACATTTTTTAAAAAAAAGTTTTTTTTAATAAACAAGGTTGTAAATTAAGCATTAGGTGTTTTTTAGCAGCAAAGTGCAAGGGACACTTTAAATGCCCTAATTGCTATCAATTACTTGTTAATTGATTTTTAACTGTATAAAGAATGTGCTTTAGTTGTTTAAAGTGCTCTGAGGAAGCAGTCATAGAGACTGTGAAAACGCTTACGTTTTGGTATTTTAAATAAAGCATTTGTACCCAGCCATGGTGGACAAGGTTCTATTTACTTCTGTTTTGGTATTAGAGCTGTATGTCATGTGTATATCAAATTGCTGGTACAGAAGACGTGGCTTCAAGTGTGCAGTCTGCCTGGGCCCCCCACCAGGCTATCAGACCCACATACTTGCTCCAAGTCCTGACTGCATGTAACTGCATGCACACAAGGTGCTGGATTATCAAAATCATTCTCTATAAGGACATATGCAGGGATATCCTCAAACACACCTGCCTTCTTACTTACCTTCTTTTCTATCCTCCCAGTGAAGGTGAACCCTAGCAAAGGTATTTAGAATGGAGTCCCTCCTGTAGCTTTGACTAGAATAGACTGCCCAAGCAAGTAGTGCTCCTCTATAACCATTGCAGGCTTCACACTGGTTAGGTCAGAGGCTGTGTCTCTCTTAGCAGTAGCCTGTTTCCCATCTACTAAGATAAGATATAACCTCTTGTGGTAGTGGTACCTTTGTTGTCTCCAGACAACTTACTGCTGTCATTCTGTCATTCATCAATTATCCAATCAAAATCCAACAGTAAATAAACAGTAATTAAACAATAATTAACAACATTTTTGTTAAAAACCTGTAAAAACTGCTTAGAATTAAATAACTATATTTATAAAGCTTTTTATCAGATAAATTTCATTCCAAAAACAATGTAGACATTTCACATAATTTTATATTTTAGTAAACTCTTAATATTAATATGTTCATTTAAACCTGGTCTTTTATCAGCTCTAAGCATGATTTTCCACTTTAACTCTTTAGTTTCTAGCAACTTATTACATCCACTAGTAAACTTTGACTCATCAAATTGTTCTAAAAAATGAAATTTCCTAAACCCTTCACATACTAAGCTATGTTTTCTTAAAGCATTTAATTCACCTTTGTCTTTAATAGCTTTTAAATGTTCACGTATCCTAATTTTAAGTGGTCTAACAATCTTACCTATGTAAAAGCAGTGACAAATACTGCATATACTAATGCAAACTATATTTTTACTGTTACAATTATAAAATCCCCTCACTTGAAATATACACTCTAATATATCTGCATTGTTTGCAAGAACCATAGGCAAAAGTACCATCCTTCTTAAAATATAGATGTGCTTTTGCCGAAATTAGATGCTCTCCTGCCCTCGGTGTGTGTGCTTCCTGCCACTCCATTCCAGCCTGAATTATTGCTTCTTGGAACTACACCTCAGACAACTTGGTAAACCATTCCAGGATTTTTAGTAGCATATAAAAGGGAGGTAAATCTCCCCTTTTTCAACAACCCACTCCATTCTGGAAATGAGTTGCCACTCGCCCCACCCACCAGCCTGAATTATTGCTTCTTGGAACTACACCTGAGACAACTTGGTGAACCATTCAAGGCTCCTCAGCAGCACATAAAAGGGGCAGAAATCTCCCCTTTTTCAGCAACCCACTCTATTCTGGGAACAAATTGCTGCCCCGCCACCCACCAGCCTGAATTATTGCTTCTTGGAACTACACCTCAGACAACTTGGTGAACCATTCTAGGCTCCTTAGCAGCAGATAAAAGGGATGGAAATCTCCCCTTTTTCAACAAAGTATGTGCTGATCTTGAATTAGTTACAGCGGGGATCATAGTCCTGATTTGTATAGAATATTGTGATTCTTTTTGTGAACTTGGTTAAAACCACTGCTTGCCTGAATCAGTCTGAGTCTACTAGGGCTTGCACACTCGCCGAAGGGCTCCCGAGGGCATTCGCCCCCCACCTACCCTTTTCCTTCTCTTCCCCGGATCCTCTTTGAAGTGCTTGCATTCCCTCTCTTTGCTCACTAGATGGCACTGTAATCACTTTGTAAAGCAGCTTGCATAATTGGCCCACTTCAATCTCTTCTCATTAGACTCCTTCATACTTTCTCATTCACAGTTTTTTTCTATTTTTTCTTCTTTTCAGTTAGTTCTCCTACTTCCCATTAGTGCACGCTCTGACTACTGTTTCTTAGGGTCTGGGTGACTGAACTCCTCTTGCTCCATTCTCCTTATTACTTATTATTACTATATTATTATTATTATTGATTATACTATTATTATATTATTATTATATATTATAATTTTATATATATATATATATATATATATATATATATATATATATATATATATATATATATTATAATTATATTATTATATTATTATTATATTATATTATTATTATTATTATTATTATTATTGATTCTTCTTCTTCTTTCGGCTTTTCCCAGTTAGAGGTCACCACAGCGGATCGCCTGTCCGCTCATGATTGGCAGTAGAGTTTTACAGTGTCGAGTTGCCAGCCCGGCGCCCAACCTTCCACAGAAGGCACACACATGCACTCATGCTTAGGGACAATTTAGAGTGTCCAATCCACCTACAGCATATCTTTGGAAGGTAGGAGGAAACCAGAGCACCCAGAGGAAACCCATGCAACCACAGGGAGGACATGCAGACTCCACACAGAAGACACCCAAGCTGAGGATTGAACCAGAGAGCCACTTGCTGTGAGGCTGCAACACTAACCTCTGTACCACCGTGGCCGCCATTATTATTATTAATTATTATTATTATTACTTATTATTATTACTTTCTTTCTTGAATCCCCAATTTCCTGACTAGCATACTTTCTTGCAAAAGCTAAATTACAGGTACTGATTTTTTTTTTGTACCTTCAACTTACCTTGTTCAGCTGGATCAACCTGCTCTGTTCACCCTTGTTTTGCTTGGGCTCACTCCATTCCCCTACCCTACCCCCATTCCCATTCACCCTCACCCTCCCCAAACTTATACTTATAGTTAGCCCCACCCCCTTCCCAATTAACCACACAATACCCCCTACCACCACCTCCTATCCCCTCCCCCCACACACATACACCTCTTCTCTTACCAAACATACATTACAATCCTAGCTTTGCTCACATAATTACAAACCAATATTTCTATCACCCCCCACATAACTACTACCCAGCCCTACACACTCCCCCCTACTTCCATCATTCCTCACTTTCACTTAATCTCAACACACATAGCAAACATATTGCAGATACTACTAATGTTCAAACACACAACATGCTCCTCTTCCTTACAATGTTATCCATCCTACTGACAACTACCTACCTACCTTTCAACCTCCTTTCATAGCTACCAGGTCACTGCATCCACACACCCACCTTTCCAATCTACCCTCACAGACCCAAACTGCACTAATACATCACCATTTCTCCTCAGCTTTTCACCAACCTGTACATCAACCACTACAAACTAGGATGCCAGAACATGCTCACATCCCCACAACTCCACTGTAAATACCTATTCCTGTACAACATATCATTGCTTAGGCTGTTTGGAGATATACACCCTAATCCTGGGCCTATCTCCCAACACCACTCACAACTCCAAAGCTGCTCTAACATCCACAGCTCCCTAATTCATACTCATGGTCCCACCGACCTACTAATCCTGAACATAAACCTCAGAAGTATTCAATCCACACTCTTTCATTATTCCCCTGACATCTTAGTTCTAACAGAAACCTGGTTGAAAAAACACAACAAAGATAGTGAATTCCCACCTCAAGGATATAATGTACACAGCCTTGACCACCACACAAATGCAGTGAAGGCATATCCATTATCTACAAACATAACCTGACCCTGCAACTTCTGGATAGTAACCCACCTTGATCCCCTAACTCAGAAATACTAGCCTCTCATCTTCTCCTAAACACAAATAAGTACATCACCATTATAACAACCTACATTCCCCCTGGCAATAATTCCCAGCTAATAGAAAACCTCCTCTACTTGGCCACTTCCACTTATATCAAAGAAACAGTCGTCTTAGGTGATTACAACCTAGACTGGTTCACCTGTATCTCAAATAATCCCACCAACTTTATCAACCTCTAGTCTCACAACTAATTTCTAGTCCAACCAGAATTGACAAACATACTAATAAACATTCCATACTAAACCAGATTCTCACTAACAAGCCAAACTTATGTAACCAAGTTGGCTGACTCCCAGACTCCCTTAGCGACATCATGCCCACCTTCCTGCTTAGGCAAAAGGTAAGCCTGGCTAAAACAACTGTATATAAATATATCCACAATGAAAGACACTTCCCTATAGCTACCTTCAACTCCATCCTAAAACAATACAACTGGACCCCCTTAAAACACCTTAACCTAGATGACGCAGTCCAATACTTCAATGAATCATTTTTAAACACACTTAACTCTATGGCCCCAATTAGAAGAAAGCGCATGGAAGCAAAATCAAATCCATGGCTAGGTATCAACACTCTACAAATAATGAAGGAAAGAGACTTAGCCTGGCAGCACTTTAAATCATCCAAAATCCAAGTTTCCCTCTTACAATACCGCCAACTAAGAAAACAAACCAAAACACAGATTCAAAAAGACAAAAAAATCATACTACTCACAACTTCAGCAAAAACATCAAAACAACCCTCAAAAATTCTGGGCCACCATTAAGCAACTTTTACACCCAGGCCAAATCTCCACCCCATCCCAAACCTCCCCAACTCCACAGACAGCATTGCATCCCAATTTAATTCTCACTTCATAAACTCCATACATTCCCTCCTAAACAACAAAAACAGCACCCCACTAACTATTCCCAGTCATTCTACCCCTGGAAACTCCACTCTCCCATTCAAGCCCACCCAAACTAGCCATATAAAAAAAACTCCTCCACAAACTAAAACCAACAACACTAGCTGCAGACAACCTACCACCAGAGTTTCTAAAGACAGAAGCAGACTCTATCTCATACCCAGTCTCCATACTCATCAATCGCTCCATCTCTGAACAATACATTCTCGAACTCTGGAAAATCTCCCACATAATTCCTCTACACAAAAAAGGAACTTCCACAGAATTAACAAACTTCAGACCAATTCCTATACTACCTCCCCTTTGCAGAATCCTATAAAAATGCATACTCTCACAACTAATGTCCCACCTACTACTAAACAATACCCTCTCTAGCTCCCAGCATGGTTTTAGACCTAAGCATAGCACCACTACCGCCCTCCTTAGTTTCAGTAATTCCATCAACCAACTAAAAACAGTGGTTACCATGTATCAGCAACTTTGCTGGATATGTCAAAGGCTTTTAACACTGTTTCCCATCAAAAACTACTATATGAATAATCTGCCATTAATCTTTCCCACTCTGCTGTTTCATGGTTTTATAGTTACCTGTCTGAACATTAACAGGCAGTCAAATGTCAGGAAGAACTATCTATCCTCCTGCCAGTCTCTGTTGGTGTTCCACAAGGCTCCATCTTAGGCCCCCTACTCTTCTCCATCTTTACCAAGATTAGCTCTGCCACTGTCCAAGTCATAACTGTCCAGTATGCAGAAGACTCCACCATCATCTGCTCAGTTCCTACTCTCCCTGAACTCAAAACTAAAACCCAAAAGGCCTTCTCTGACATAGAGAATTATCTAACAGAAAATCAACTCATCTTAAACCCTAACAAAACAAAACATATGCTTTTCACTAATAACAGAACCTCATCTCTCTCACCCCCCCTTCCACATCATTGCATCCGCTAATATAAAAATCTAACTGGTTGAGAGTACCAAATTGCTAGGAGTCACTATCAACAACTCATTAAAATATGGCAAACATATATCACTCTCCATTAAAAAGGTCCACATTAAACTTGGTTCATTATATAGATCCAAAACATTTCTCACCCCTACCACTAGACAATCCATTGCCAAAGCATACCTACTATCTGCCTTAATGTATGCCTCCCCTATTTTTACTAACCTTAGGAAATATGATCTTAACAAACTAGAGGCCTGCTATCACAAAATTGCTAAATTTGCAATCTGTACACACCACTGCACTACCTTAAAACAGTTAAGATGGCTTGAACTACCATACCTACTGGCATCCAACCAACTTGCAGTTGCCTATACCATTATACACCAACCCAATAACTGCCCTTCCCTCAAAAACTTAATCCAGTCATACTCCACCTATCTTACCCTTTGCTCATCCGACAAACTGCTAGTAAAAGTTGCCAAAGCCAATAACAGCTTTGGTGACTCCCTCTTTTCTAACTATATAGCAGAATCCTGGAACTCCATACCCCAACACATAAACAACACTACCTCTACCACCAATTTTAAACTGCTGCTCAAGGAACACCTAAACAACAACTGGAAATCCTCCTGTACTACCACAGGATGATTTTTCATACCCCATCCTACCCACTTCTTCTTTTTCTCTCATCAGTGGATACAAGCAACTTCCTCTCCCACTCCACCTAAATCCTAACCTAACTTCACCTATTTCACCACCTCACTCTTAATGTATCTTTAACACTATTCCCCTTCTCCTTCTACCTCTTCCCTTCCTCTATCTTCCAACCACTCTTAATTCTTACAGTTTCAAAACAACCTACCTGTCTAGTCTGTCTCCTATACTCTACCTCCCCTACATCTCCTACTAGTCATTCTTACTTTCCTTTCTTGTTTCTAAACTCCTATACAACTAGATCCTACCCAATTTAAATAAGCATCTGCCTAACTATTAACTCATTTTGCTCTAAGCAGCTTAAATAATATTGTAACTAGTCACATTTTCTTCTGCTAATTGTTTAAAACCTTGTTTGTAACAACTCACATACTTGTCTGCCAATTGTCAATACTCTGTATAATTGAATTGCCTGAGGAGCTTTTTTTCTCTCCAGGTCTCTGCTTGTAAGACCCTATAGCTGAATGTTACTATTATGTTACTAAAATTTAATGAATTGTTTTCTAGTCATAAGGAGCTTTTCTCCCTGGGTCTCTGCTGAAAATGAGCCAAAAGCTCAGCCAGACTAACCCAGTTAACAAATGTAAAGTACAAAAAAAAAAAAATAAATAAATAAAATAACTTACTAAAACTCCTAACTACATGTCTGGCAGATGGGTCCATGGAATGTATTCCTTTCTTGAGCCTAACATTTAGAAATCATACATTAATTGTACTGCATATAAATGTACTGAATATAAATGCACTGCTATTATTAATAGTTAATTTCTCTATTAATCCACTGAAGCAAATAACTTATGATGCTATTTTCAAACCTATGTATAATCATGTAAACTACTTTGCTACTACTTTATAGTTTGCCTTTTATATTCTATGTGTAACTATGCATGCAACTTATTATGCTTATTTAAGGTTTATACTGTCAGAATCTATTACATTTTTTCTTTTCTTCTTTTTCTCTTTTTGTTTTTGGAGCTTTTCTCCCTAGGCTTCCACTGAAAATGAGCTATTAGCCCAGTCAGACTTTCCTGGTAAACAAATGTAAAATAAATAAATAAAGATTATAATTAAGATGAAATTCTAGCAATGTCTTGATATTAGCCGATTTCTTAACAACAAAACATGGTCGGTTACCTAAAACATTAGTTAAATCAGAGTAACCAGTAATTATTTTCCAGGTTGCTTTCACTATACTTTTAATGCCATTGCTGTCATTGGAAATGGATACAGGGAATGAAAAAACTTTATTATCGGTATTATCCATTATACATTTATTTTTGTTTTTATTAAATTCTATTCTTTCTCTAAGAATTGGAGGAAACTTGTCAGTTTGATGGCTTCTGACTTCTTCTGATATATATAATAAGTTTTTCAAAGGATATTTTCTTTCTACAAAGTAGTTAATAATTGTTTGTACTTCACAGTTAAAACATTCATCATCACTGATAATATGTCTGGCCCTAATAAGCTGGCCTCTAAACACATTCAATTTCATATACCTGGGATGGCCACTAAAAATGCAAATAATTATTCCTAAAAGTTTCTTTATGAAATATACTACTATAAAAAACATTTATTAGTTAAGCCCATCTGAATAACCAAATCTAAAAAGTTGACCTTTAACCCAGTGGTTCCTTTTGTAAATTTCAACCATGAAAGACTTATTGTGCTGTAAAAACAAATCAAATTCATTTTTGCTCCCTCAAACAAAAAACAAATAAAAATTCTCCTGTACCATTTTGAAAAGAAGGATGAATGACTAAAAACAATTGTTCCCACCAACATAACACAATGTTGGCAAAAGACGGTGTCACGTGTGCACCCATAGCCACTCCTACTTTTTGATGAAAAATGTCTTTTCCAAAAATGAAATAATTGTTCTGCAGCACTAATTTGATGAGTCTGACATAAATTATTAGTTATAATGTCTACGTTACTGATTTGGTTAAGATATAACTTCATAAATTCTACACCATCTTCAAGATATATGCTAGTATATAATGAAACAATGTCTATTGTACATAAAAAGTTCTCACCATCTGTAAACTGATAATGTCTTAACTGGTCAAGAAAAGACCACGAATCTGTGATAAAAAACTTGCTCTGTTGAACTATCGGGCTTAAAACTTTATCTAAATAACAATAAATTGTTGTAGTCTTGTATCTCAGACTAGACACAATAGGCCTAAATGGTAGAAAACAATAACTTTTGTGGTGTTTCGGAATTCCAAAAATCTTTCCAATTTCTGGTTCATCCACAAGTAAAAAACTCAAAAGTGATATAATCGATGTATTTTTGGTTAAAGAACTTAAACAATTCTTTAGCTATAGTATTAAAACTCTTTAATACATCAGCTTTATTAACTTTCTCACGGAATGTCTGATTAGACAAAAGTTTTAACATTTCTGACTTGCAGTGTTTCACCTCCATGATAACCATTCTACACCCCTTGTCAGCTTTCACATATCTGAGATGCTTATATAATCTTAATTTTCTAAGGGCTTCAACTTGAAATGTATTCATATTAAATAACCTAACTGTAGCTTTATTTTTACATAAATTATTGAATTCTGCTTCACATGATTTAGCAAATGCATTTAAAGTTGGATTTAAAGTTGGATTAAACGTGCTTGGTTTTCTGTTAATAACATCCACTTCACACTGTTTAACTTGATGTAATACATATTTAAGATTTTGTTTTCTAACAAATAGCTTGAAATCAATCATAAGCTCAGTGTAATTAACACATTTAATAGGAAGAAACGAAAACCCTTTTGATAAAACATCAGTTTTGTGTTCAGAAAACACATGTTCAGATAGATTAAAAATCAAATTATTATCATTTAATGTCCTTTGCCTTTCCTTTTCTCTTGTTCACATTGGACACACCATTCTTTGCCAAGTGTTCTGTCTTTGGTCGAGCACCTAGCCAAAAATAAGCAGCTTTCATAGTTGCATTCTGACCAAATGCAACTGTATGTTTCTAAGTATCTACATTGTTTTGCTCAACCAAATTGTTACTATTTACAACATTATCTTCAGTTGCACAAAAATTGTCTAATTGAGTAGCATTACTGCCAACAAGCTCTTTATTGGCATTATGCACACTGTTTTGAAAGTTAAAGACAGATGTAACACTTTTGATCACATAAGCCTGATTGTTTTTATAGGCCTTCACATCACGGTTACATTTTTTAGCTTTTCTAGCAACCAAAATGGAAACATGTTTCTTTATTTTATAGTCAATGTTGTCATACAATGTCTTGTGTGCAGCAAAATTTTTATGTGCGATAATATAAGCATCAATCTGTTTGATATCACTTTTAAGCTTTTGTAACATCGAAATGTAACTTTTTAGCTTGCTAATCACCTCTAAACCAGTTCTATTAAATAAATCAGACAGTTCTTTAAAAATACTGTTGTATGTAATGCCGTTAGGAAACCTATAAACTCGCAGTCCTAACAGCACTATTTGGAGCTTTAGAAATCTCTCAAAATAAAAACTCATACTAAATAGATTTATATTTGAATAACAGTTTTTGTAGTTTGTAAATATTCGACTTACAGTCAATGGCATCTTGATTATTCTGGTCTAGAGTCCCAACTGAATTGTTACTTGTTGAATTGCTTTCACTATTAAAGAGATTAGTAGTATTTTGATGTACAAAGTTTAATACAAAGCCTGGTTGTATATCACGCTCTTCCTCAACTAAAGTGCCGCTACTGGAGTCACTTCCACTGCTATGTAAACGCTGCACGTCTTTCTTAAAGGGACCCACATTGACAAAAGAATGACTTAGCTTGTCAAAAACAATAGTTAAGTTATTACACGAATGCTGAATGGTTTGAGAGAGCAACTGCAAGTCAGCAGGAATTAGATGTATACTTAAATCTAAATTTGCACTGGCACATTCAGTTTCGTCGTAGCCAACTGAATTCTGAGTATAATCACACACTTTCATAGTTCCTTCTCATTCAGAACCCAATGAAGACATGCCAAAATGCTGATAAACCACAACTACAAAACTCCATAAATCCTAGAAAGGTAAACTAACAACAAAAACAAAAAAAAAGGTCTTGGAGGCACTGCTGAGGTCCTAAGTAAAGGAAATGTCATGACCAAATTTAGCACTTTTGTCCCAGTTTAATCAAAGGAACTTCATCAGAAATAGTATACAACATGCATAATTAGTTTAAATACCCAATTCCATAATAAATTATCCAATCAAAATCCAGCATTAATTAACCAGTAATTAAAAAATAATTAACAACCTTTCTGTCCTAAGATCATAAACCACAGCAGCAGTGATTGTCTATAGTCTACAGTTTTTTTGAATTGTGATTTGGCCAAATGTGCATTCAGTGAAAATAAGGATTGGAACAGACCAATTTGTCCAGGGACATCTTCAAGTGGGGCTAGATAAACAGAGTAGCAGGAATTAAGATAATAGGGGGAGGATAGGGTTAAATAGAAAATGAGGTATGGGTAGGGAAGGGCTTAGGGGGTTTTAGGCAAGTGTAACTGGAGTAGGAGTCACATTTTTGGTGTGAACATGCTAAAGCAAGTTTTACATCCTAGACGACTTGTAGGTATTACTGGAGAACAGGTAGGCCCCAGGTTACTGGTTGGTGGCTGGTGTAGGAGTCAGGAGTTTTTATATGTAAGAGTACAACAAAGGTTTGTGTGTGTATATATATATATATATATATATATATATATATATATATATATATATATATATATGTATATATATATATATACATATATATATATATATATATATATATATATATATATATATATATCATTTTTTTTCTCTTTGTGTGTGTTTTGTTTCTTTTTCCCTTGCCACTGGGTGTTTGCAGAATTGGGAATGGGGGGTAACATTGATTGGGTTACAGTTCAGTTGGTTATGGCTTTTGATGTTCAAGTGTAGTATTAGATGGTGGCAGCCTCACTTTTCACCTCATTCATTAGGCAGGGCACATATTGTGATGTTGTGAGGAGAAGTCTTGGTTTTCTTCAAGCTTCTTTGGTGGCTTAGTAATTGGCATTTATTAGGATCTGTAATTAGCAATGCCACTCAAGCTTCCTTATGACAATGCCTCGCTCATTCATGGAACAGATCAAGATTGGTGCTTCAATTTTGCTGTTTTAAAGCTTAGCACTTATTCACACTTTATGGGGAAGTCAACCAGATCAATTGTAGTTGTCAGTAGTGGACTTTTATTAAGAACTTTATTTGTGGGAAGTGAGTAAGGTATTTAATGCTACTCAAATGGTAGTTCAGTACAGTTCCATAACAAGAAAATACAATACTCACTCACACCTTGCACATGCTCAGTGAGACACTAACCCTCATGGGGAAGGGAGGTTGGAGCGCTTTAGGATTCTATGTGTAGGAACAGCATTCCTCCTGCACTTCACAGACAAAAAAAAAAAAAAAAAAAAAAAAGAGTAGATCTTTATGTTTGGCGGGAGCTGCTCTTCATTGGTAAAATGTAACTAAATTTACAGTGGGTGATTCTCACTGTTAAAATCATTTGGGTAGCTGCCCCTCTTGGATTTCATAGTTCCTTTCTTCAGCAAGGTCAAGAGATAGAGGTACTAGTTAAGGAGAGAAAACTGTTCAGCTGCTTCCATTTTGTATACATTCCTTCAGTGGGGATAAGGTTCTGCAGTATTTAACTCTGCCACAGGCAGATGTGATTTTACCAGAACTCTCCTCGTACTGTCACGTTTGATTTTCAAGGTTGGTGTAGACCTGGTGATAAGATTGCTACTTTGGGGTATTGGGTTACTACAGTTGAGTGCCAAGGTAGGGGGTTAATGGTGTGGGTTACCTTTTTGTCTGTCAAAAAAAAAAAAAAGATTTTCTTTTCTGTTCATTGCTGGCGCTTGAGTGAAGGCACATTGTCATGCCTCTTAGCTGTGCAGTTTTTGAGCGTGGTGGGTATGGTGGGTTTGTCTGGTTTGCAGTCTGTGGTGTTTGGTGTATTTTGGGGGTTGGATTCATCAGTGGTTTGCTGTTTTGTGGGCTTTTTCTTGGTGTTTGCTTGGAGTGGATTCGTTGGTGGTTTGTTGTTTCACGGGCTATACCTATCATATCATTCAGCTATTCATGTTTCATAGAGATCCACACTTTTATCTTGCATTTTCTGCTGTTCCTCATGAATTACACAAACACAAAGGAAAAATAGAAAGAGATGGAGAGAGTTGAGGCATCAGAGGTGATGCATCTGTGTACACTGTGGGTGCACAGGTATAGGGATTGTTTTCTGTCTTTGCCATGTTACATGCATTTGGGTTTTTGGCTTCATCTCCAGTCTTGTGGACACAGGGCCTGTTGCCCTGTCAGGCTTTGAGTGGGTGGGAGTGCAGTTTGGAATTGTCCCATCTCATTGGTGGCTTTCATGGAATAGTGGTTGTCTGGCGCATTCCTAACAGGTCACTGCGTCGTGAAATGGGAGGTGATCATGGGTGTTTGGGTTGATGGCTTTTACCCTTCAGGGATTCCTGCTGGTGGTGGTAGCAGGAGGATGTAATGGATCATGTGGCACTTGTTGAGAGATGTAGGGGAGTTCGCTGGAACCTGGGACACATTTCTACTACACAGTGTGAGTGCCACCTTGGATTGTTCCTGAGGGGAGGCCAGTGGTCCAGTGAGAATGGCATCTACGTCAGAGTGTGGGTAGATACATGGGGGTGTTTGTTGATAACTGAGTCGGTTGGCTCATTTGCTGCCATTTTCTGCTGCTACCTTGGATGTTGGGCATGGATGGTGTCAGTTTCCAATGGGGTTTGGGTGAATGCATGGAGGGATGCTTGCATGTTGTCATAGTTATGTTCCCGGCAGGTGGCTCGGTTCCAGGCCATTTGGTTTTCTCTTTCTCTGATATTTTGGTGTTGGGGCAGTATTTTGCTAGGGGATGCTTTGTGCTTCTTTCAGGTTTGTGCGGTTGGCAGCAGAGGCACTGTCTGGCAGCCCTGTGGGGTCACTGTCATGCTTCGCGACTGTCTGGATTTTTGCAGAGTGCCCAGATTTGTGCATTATGTTTTTGCTCCATTCCTCCTGGAGGTTGTATTTTCTGGGATGTCATTGTGGAGTGCTGTTGCTGAATAATGACATACATTTGCATTTCAGACTTTATTTCCTCCAGAGAATGAATGATGATGTAAGTCCTGTTATTGGGGCAACCTTCTAAGTGCAATATTATGGAACTTGTAGGGCTTGTGGTGGTTGGGCTGCTAAAATGCCATGATGGCTGTTTAAACATTTTATGTTTAGAATGGATAGTTGGTGTGATGTCAGGATTGTTATTGCACTGACTTTAGAGATCTCATTTGGTTCTTACATTCATTGGGTGGTAAAATGGGGTCGCAATTTGGCATGCTGGTATGCAATTTCCTCTGCGTTGGTTTGTGGCAGTGGGCTTAGTGTTTGGTTGTCCAGTTGGCTAGTAATGCCCTGGGAATCATTGCGGGGCTTCCATTGGTCATGAGGTAATGATTATTTAGTTCATGTGCAGTGGTTATGCTAGGTGAGGTTATGATTTGCTATCTTAGCATAGGAGAGGGATCAGTGTTTTGTTTTCAGCTGTTTACATAACTGGCTATTTTGTTAGTTATGTGATAGGGTGTTTTTTCAGGAGGTGATGACTCTGTTCCAGCTAGGTTAGAGATGATGGGGTACACTAAATTATGTCTGGACAAATGCCTTAATGGCGGTTAGGATGCTGGAAGTTTGTCGAAGAGAGGGGGAACAACCTGAGGCTGCTGGCTGGAGAAGAGGGGCAGGCTTGCCCTCTTCTGTTCCCCCTCTGGTGTTGGATGTTCAATTCAATAAGTTGGAAAAGGAAAGTGAGCAGTTGCACTGCTTGATAAGTAAATAAGTAAGTGGAGGTAAGCTGCTTATTTGGTTGGCGGTATAATTGAATAAATGGTAACTGAAGTGAGTGGCAGTACACTGCTTCATAAGTAAGTGAGTGGAGGTATGGATGTTGCTTACGGATCAGGATAAGTAGGGTCACGCTGTCCTATGTTAATATTACATGGATGTTATTTTCACTTATATCATGTTTTGGTTGAAATTAATAAATATTGGTTAACAATCATGTTTATGGAAGTTTAATAAAGGTCATCAAATGTCATTTGGTGTATTGTATTTATTGATGGGGACTGGGGTAAATGATGTTTGGAACAGACCGATTTGTCCAGGGACATCTTCAAATGGGGCTAGATAAACAGAGTAGCAGGAATTAAGAGGACGGGGAGGATAGGGTTAAATAGGAATGAAAGATGTTTGGGAGGAAATGAGGTATGGGTAGGGAGGGACTTAGAGGGTTTTAGGCAGGTGTAACTGGAGTAGGAGTCACATTTTTGGCATGAACATGCTACCCACCCTCCCTCCCTTTTTATTAGTGGGGATTGTGGTTATTTTCAGTTTGGGTAGGGTGGAGAAGAGGGACAGGCTTGCCATCTTCTGTTCCCCCTCTGGTGTTGGATGTTCAATTCAGTAAGCTGGGACAGGAAAGTGAGTGGTTGTGCTGGTTGATAAGTAAATAAGCAAGTGGAGGTAAGCTGCTTATTTGGTTGGAGGTGTAATTCAATAAATGGTAACTGAAGTGAGTGGGTACGCTGCTTCATAAGTAAGCGAGTGGAGATATGGATACCTTAGTGATCAGGATGAGCAGGGTCACGCTGTCCTATGTTAATGTTACATGGATGTTATTTTCACTTATGTCTGTTTTGGTTGAAATGAATAAATATTGGTTAACAGTCATGTTTATGGAAGTTTAATAAAGGTCATCAAATGTTATTCAGTGTTTTGTGTTTATTGAAAGGGACAGGGACAATGTGTTTTCAAAAATGTTTTCAATGATGTGTGATTCAGTGAAAGGCAGTTTGAAATTAATTGTAGCTAGATATATATATATATATATATATATATATATATATATATATATATATATATACACATATATATATATATTTGTGTATATATATCTGGGTCTAGTTTGGATCACCAAAATTTTACTTTACCAAAAACCACAGCAGTGAGATGAGAACACTGAAACCGGACATCACCGAACCATCACATTCTCAAAGTTTACATCAAGGGAAAACCTGTTGTTCATATCTCACAGTGCTCTAAGCTTCTGAATGTAAATTGCAGTACAGTGAGGATTGGGAAATATACTCTTTTGCTCACTGTAGTGTGATCTCGGAGTTGGTATATATAATATGCAGGGGTTGTGGGGGATGCAGTCCCCCATAAATGTAAGAAAGTGTTTTTTTTTTTTTTTTTTGTAGCAGCTGTTTTCATTTTGATGCAAACTTTTGGAATGTGACTGTTTGGTGATATCTGGTTTCTGTGTTCTCATCTCATTGCTGTGATTTTCAGTAAAGTAAAATTTTGGTGATCTAAAGTAGATGCATATATATATATATATATATATATATATATATATATAAATATAGGAACCTATCAATTCCACGAAAGAACATTTACCTGACGACCACATCACCGAGACCACATCGCAGACAGAGCAGAACTCCGACAATGGTAAGTATAAGTAGTGCAGAATGGGATGTATTCCCATTTCCACAATGTGGTGTGATCTTGGAGTTGGTATATTTAAGTACATGGGGGGTGCAGGGAGGCTTGCCCCCCTGCTAAACACGTTTCTTTTTTTTTTTTATTTTATTGCAGAAATGGGAATACATTCTGTTCTGCAGTAGTTATACTTACCATTGTTGGAGATATATTGTGTCGGTGATGTGGTCTCAGTGATTTGGTCGCCGGGTAAGTGTTCTTTTGTGGATCTGATATGGATCTATATATATATATATATATATATATATATATATATATATATATATATATATATATATATATATATATATATATATATATATATATATCTCAGTGAGGAAAGTGGATGATTCTGGAACACACTTTCAGACCTTCAGATAAGAGGAACAGCTGAGGAGGAGGGGGAAGGAGAGGTACAAGAGCCAACACTGGACAAATCAGCAGCAGGGATAGAACCTGGTAGGAGACTCAGTCACAAGGAAGGCCAGATGGGCAGGCTAATCAGAATGGGGTGGATATGAGATAGTGAGAATTTTCCCAAGTCTGTGATTAGATAAGATAAGTTGGGGAGAGGGTGAGAAAGCTTCCTATGGATGGCAGGAGGTGCACAATTGTTGTAGTACATGGGAGAATTAGTGGCCTGGCAAGTAGAGCGACAGAAGTGGCTTGTCAAAGGTTAAAGAAAGTGCCCATAACATGCAGGGAGTTGTGGTGTGTAGTGGTCTTTGCAGAGGTGCAATCAGCCTCAAGTGTTAGTACAGAAATAAAGGATAAGACTTTATATTACAACATATGGCTCTGGAAGTTGACTTATGAACAGAGATATGGGTTAAGTATGGCATGGCAAAATGAGAAGTTATATGTCTCTGAGAGACTTCACCTCTGAACAGATGTGATACTCTTGATAAAAGCTATAATACAAAAAAATATTAGATTATTTGCTTGCTGTCTGGGTCTTAATTGGTTAACAGACAAGTAAAACTAAAACATAATTTTAAAAGGTGTGGCAGAAAAAGTATTAAATCATTTTTATCCCCATGCCTGTTGACCATCAAGCCTCCCTTTGATCAGATGTACAAGGGGGGACATAATCCATGAAGCCAAGAGAGGGACTCAGGCACTTGTCAGCATCCTAACAATGTACGATTTTTCAATTTGTATGACCTAGCCCTGCATCTGGTGGTGACATGAACATTTACATCAGCACAAGTGCTGCATATGTCCCATAGTCTTAGATATGTGCTATGCCCAAGTCTTTCCAGCACTGGCTCCCACATCTGGTCTTTTACCATGACCCTGTCATTGCAGCAACAGTTTGAACTGAGTGGGAACAACTATTCTTCCCCCAAGATTGAGATCCCCATTCCTCCCTATTTGTGCAATCAAACACCTGAGACGCTAGTCAAATTCAGACCACCTGGGCTGCAGCCAGGTCTTCAGCTCTTGATGCAGCTGATGCAGGCTCCATACCTCCAAACCTACAACATACATGACAGAGTCTCATTTATCTAATACATGGCCTAGTCTGTTACACCACCTCCTCTCCTGGTAGAGATGTCCATACCTGGATGTGAGCTGCAGGTTCCATCGAAGCAACAATCATGCACATACTCCATCCCATCAATGAGTTAAGTCTTCAGATGATTCACTTGTGTCCACTCTTTTGGTCCTTGGTCTCCTCCAGCAAACTCTCTCTGCTAAAAGCTCTGTGAAGAATGACATACAAAGGAAAGGTCAACCCACATCCAACATTCCTCTTGCATATGACATTTTAAAACTGCATGATATATACAACTCTGAGGTGCCGATTTTGCTTTCTGTAGGTGGCCCCTGTGTGCTTACCTCTTGTCCCTTCCTGCAAGAAAAAAAAGAGAGAGAGACAGACAGAGAATGATATATTCATCACACTAATATGCCTGATACACAATGCCATATTAAGATCATGAATATCATAATATAATATCCTGCCACAAATATATACAATAAGTAATACACAGGTGTCATGTCACATTTTTTCACTATACCATCTGAAGCACTAATTCCTGGACAGCAGAATTCAGAAGACATACCACTGTGGCATGTACTATGGATTAGGTTAAGTATTCTGCTCAGCTGTAAAGACAGTCAGCTGACTGCCTGAGACCAGTGATGCAGCAAAGCAAGGTATATCTGTTATCACATGTAGACCAGTGTTGTATTTATGAGAAATGTGGACACATCACAATGAATATTGATATGCTCCATAACAGTACATTAAGGCATGTAATTTATGTGGTCAAAAACAGACACGCATGTATAGGTATAAGATGTGTAACCAAGCTGGACTCATATCCAACAGGCCACATATTGCCTTGGAGCATGTGTTTTGTGGGCACTGAGACATACACATCTACTGAAAACAGGACCTTTATCAGGATGAGAAAAACCCGTTAAATCTCCAGCATATGCAGCACCATCAGAAGAAGGTCTTAGCTGTCTACATTAGGACTTTAAGTACAGACAATACAGAATAACCTACATATGTACCCAGCATACAATATAGTAGTTGTATCCTGATGGTACAACAATCAAATTACACATATTTAATACACATATGAAAATCTATAAACACACGCATTTAACACTCCCATAGTTTACTGCCTATGCACCCACAACTCAGGGCATGCATACTTAACACACAGCAAAACAGATTACGTAAACATATAGCACACCAGACAGGACCATTACACGTCCCAAAACAAAGTTTCAATATTTTGCAAAAAATACAGGTGTGATTTAATTTAACTAATATTATAGACATGTACAGCTAACAAATGTTTTTTCTACATTTGGTATCGCCTCCACTGCAACAATATTCTCTCCTGTATTATTTGTAATATGTTATCAATATGGTCTTGTATTATTTTGCAATAGGTTATATTCAGCTCTTGTATGCTGACAATGATTGTATGACTTGCTTATTTTGTTCAATAACACAAACCTAAAAATTATGCATCTATGTAACTGAATGCTGAAGCTTTTCTCCCCGGGTCTCCTATGAAAACGGGTTATGTGCCCAGTCGGACACTACCCGGTAATAAAATGTAATAAATAAATAAATAAAAAATAAATAAATCTATTTCCACTTTCCTATGTACATACAGCATATCTAAGTCCCAATGAACTGTATTAAAGAATATGTACATTCCAGCAACCATTAAACAGGCTTATCTTGGATATTCCAAATGCTTCCAAAGAAAGGAGCAATGATGCACATGCTGCAAAATCTGCACGTCTAGCTGAATACTTAAGTAAATGAAGTTGGTGATTTTACTAAAGTAAATTAAGTTGGTGACTTCTCAGAAACCAAGTCCCTTCAGCGCTGCACACTACCTAGATGCTTCCTGTTCAGATTGTTGAAATGGTGCAGAACTAGTACTAATACCTGATCACTATTTGGCAGCAGATGTCAGAAGGCAGATACTCCAAAGTACATATAAAATGAAATGGACCCCTCTAACATCCAAACAGTGATTCTGAGTACACATAAGTTAGGAGGGCATGGTCAACATTTCTTACTCATCCCACAATGGGATGGGATGAGACACCTATACGTCAGGCACAATGGGATAAGACACCTATACATCAGGCACAATGGGATGAGACACCTATACGTCAGGCACAATGGGATAAGACACCTATACATCAGGCACAATGGGATAAGACACCTATACATCAGGCACAATGGGATAAGACACCTATATGTCAGGCACAATGGGATAAGACACCTATACATCAGGCACAATGGGATAAGACAACTATATGTCAGGCACAATGGGATAAGACAACTATATGTCAGGCACAATGGGATAAGACACCTATACATCAGGCACAATGGGATAAGACAACTATATGTCAGGCACAATGGGATAAGACAACTATATGTCAGGCACAATGGGATAAGACACCTATACATCAGGCACAATGGGATAAGACACCTATAAGTCAGGCACAATGGGATAAGACACCTATACATCAGGCACAATGGGATAAGACACCTATACGTCAGGCACAATGGGATAAGACACCTATATGTCAGGCACACTGGGATAAGACACCTATACAACAGGCACAATGGGATAAGACACCTATACGTCAGGCACAATGGGATAAGACATCTATATGTCAGGCACAATGGGATGAGACACCTATACGTCAGGCACAATGGGATAAGACACCTATACATCAGGCACAATGGGATAAGACATCTATAAGTCAGGCACAATGGGATAAGACACCTATACATCAGGCACAATGGGATAAGACAACTATATGTCAGGCACAATGGGATAAGACACCTATACATCAGGCACAATGGGATAGGACAACTATATGTCAGGCACAATGGGATAAGACACCTATACATCAGGCACAATGGGATAAGACATCTATATGTCAGGCACAATGGGATAAGACACCTATAAGTCAGGCACAATGGGATAAGACACTTATACATCAGGCACAATGGGATAAAACACCTATACGTCAGGCACAATGGGATAAGACAACTATATGTCAGGCACAATGGGATAAGACACCTATACATCAGGCACAATGGGATAAGACACCTATATGTCAGGCACAATGGGATAAGACACCTATACATCAGGCACAATGGGATAAGACACCTATAAGTCAGGCACAATGGGATAAGACAGCTATACATCAGGCACAATGGGATAAAACACCTATAAGTCAGGCACAATGGGATAAAACACCTATACATCAGGCACAATGGGATAAAACACCTATATGTCAGGCACAATGGGATAAGACACCTATATGTCAGGCACAATGGGATAACACACCTATACATCAGGCTGCACTCACCATTCTAAATTCTGCAGATATTGCATGAAACCTGGCAGAGACACATTACACTCAGTAACAATGGCTAACTAAGATGGTATAAAATTGTGACACTTGAAAAGTCAGTATAAATTGATGTGTCTCTAAAAATGAACATAGATTTTGCATAGTGCTTGATTACATAGCCACTGCCCACAACCCTCTCCACTACACTGCACAACTGTGCATAATTCACACCCTCTGACCCAACCTATGGTAATGTAATTCCATAACATTTAACATAAATCAAGCTAATTACCAATTCCTGGTGTAGAAGAGCAAAAAAAATGATAGTGTAACCAATGGGATTCACTTCCATAAACAGCCCCATTGCAGACTCTGTTACTGACAGAACAATATACATTAACAGTAACTAGAAACAATCAGATATGTTTAAACCAGTCTACAAAGCCATGAATTCAGCCTGCAATACAATGTGATGTAAAAACAAACAAAAACACCAGTATAATACAAGTATAATCTGGTAACTTTATTTTAATTATCAGTGTGATCAGCAATCTTGTAGAAATTCTAGATTGTCCATAGTTGTTTTCCACGTATAGTTACGTATGTATCTTTATATTTTTATATTTATTTTTTCTGTATACCAATCAATATGTACGTCTATGTTTGAGATACTGTAATGCTATTAAGTATTTAAATCACTGAGTACCAACATGCAACATTCAAGCCATAGGAATGCATGACATTCAAGTGTTGAGTTATTGTAGGTTGGCTTATTTAGAAAAGATTGAACTGAAGCTTAACATAGTGTACACATAAATGGGGAGTTAATATAAAAAAGTGAATTATCGCTGCTGTAGTTGCTTATGTAGCTGGGATAAAAAGAAGGTGTGTGGGGGTGAGCCCCCCACTTAATAAGACAAATAGCAGACATGATGTTGAGTGTTCTTGGATGTATATGGAAGGTATGTGTAAGTATGGGTGCATGGTTAATGGTGCACATTGTGCACACTGATACTATAACAGCTCATGGTGACATGTATATGAGTTCTTCCTTACCTGATGTTACACCTGGGTTTATTGGGAATATGTACTGCTGTGCTCCCTGCTAGTGCAGATGTCCAAACCTGAACACTGAAGAATGCCCCCAGAACACTGAGCAGGAGTTGAATGACCACTTATACTGGTGTTATAGGGTCAAGCGGAAGGAACACTGCAAAGGTCATGTGCCGACCTTCTGAACATCATCCAGGGAAGAGCTACTTAAAACAGATGCAGAATTTCATGGTCAATTTATAACACTAGTTGAGAAAATTATGTCTATACATGAGTTGAAGACTCATGCAATACAGGGTCAGGATCAGCCACACAAGTTGGTGGAGAATGCTCTGGTTTTCACATCTATTGAATGCCAAGTAGGTTTGCCTTCAAGTAAAGCTCTAGCTCTGATTGTAAACCATCCATGAAAGAGAAATGTAATGGGTGGTAATAGGAAGGAGGTGGCACTTGATAAATCTGGAATCAGCAGAGTGGAGCTTTCACAGCGGGGAATGTAATTTAAAGTGTTTTTCTGACTTCTTGGCTTAGCTGTCAGTTATTTTCCCACATCTCAAAACATGGTAGAACATGCTGCTTCTGCAATCTGGTTAGATGAACAGACTTTTTAACTATGCCATCAATTCACCCCAGTACTTGAATTTGTGCTAGTGTGTGGGTCCTTGAAAAGTCTTCTGTTATTCTATGTATTCATGAATTCAAATGCTGACTGAACATGCAACATGTTCTGGCATATTCTTTTTTTTTTCTACAGGAATTCATTTGTGTTACTACAGTACCACAGATGTTTTCTATGCAGTTATGAACCAGATACTATTAAAATTATTTTTGGCAATATTTCTGTGTTTGCACAGGGGTATAATTTCAATCTATGGTAAAATGTGGTAGAAGATCCAGGCATTAATTTTCTGAATGCAATATGCTGGGAATGTTTGCTTTAATACCTGTGCCAAGATGCTTATAGCTTTAGCTTTCTTTATGCAGGATGATTTGTTCCCTGTTTTTAAGAATTAAAGGTGGAGCTGAATCTGCATCTGCCTTCTTATGCAACTGTATGGAATATTACCTGTATAGCAGGCTCTGGAAGTTTACTATGAGATCTGCTGCAAGTAGTACCCCACCCTAATTTTACACCTCAATTTAGCTTGTTAGTGAACTGGTTGTCTGTGTCTTCTCTCGTACATAAAACATTCCTGAGACATACCACAGGTGACTTCAATATCTCTTGGAATATTGAGCGGTGGATTCGCACACAGTAAGGAAAGTCTCAGTGAAACAACAAAACATACTGGAGGATTTGTATATTTGGTTATCACCTAACATGCTTGTGACATTTTTGAGTATGAAATATATGGATCTGGAGAAATGCATTGAACACATCCTGTGAAATATATACATTCACTTTGTTGGGATTATTGCAGGTAACTGCTTTTCATATTAGGATCAGAGGCAATCACTTTTGTTCCTGGTATTTTCCACAACTGTTACTATTATTTATCATATGTGTATGTTGTACAGCTTGTTTACAGTTGTTTGTAGGCAAAAAGCACAACAAGGTGGGCATTGCAAGGAAGTAACAGACTACCCAGGAGTATTGTGAGGCCCATCTCTGCAGGTAGAGGGATACTCCTTCCCTGGAAGTTCTATTATTTCACAGTAACACCCAACCTGGGAGGCATTATTATGATTTGAAAATAGTCTATCTGTTAAATTGAGTTTATTATTCATATAGGCATTTTTTTATATTTTTGATGTAACATAATTCCCCTGCTTAATATTTTAAAGTTGCTGTAGTATATGTAATTGTAACCAGAGGAAATATTTTACATCTAAAATATAAATTATGCACATATTTAATAATACCTTCACACACACACACACACACACACACACACACACACAGAATGTCCAACAGCAATTATAGACTCTTTCTGTCTGTGTACACATTAGCTATCCAACTGTAATTAAATAAATAAAATATATGTAAATTAGCAGTGAACATACAATGAAAACCATTACAATTCCCCCTTACACACACACACACACACACACACACACACACACACACACACACACACACACACACACACACACACACACAGAATGTCCAACAGCAATTATAGACTCTTTCTGTCTGTGTACACATTAGCTATCCAACTGTAATTAAATAAATAAAATATATGTAAATTAGCAGTGAACATACAATGAAAACCATTACAATTCCCCCTTACACACACACACACACACACACACACACACACACACACACACACACACACACACACAGATATCCATCAGCAATTACAGCTATTTAGTTGGCTGTGTACATCTTAGTTGCCATATTGTGATGTAATGAATGAAGATATAGATAATAACAGCAATACACATACAATGCAACACATTGCAAATCTCCACCTCTCACGCACTCTGCCTATTTACCTTTCTCTCTCTCCCTTTCTCTGTCGTACACATACATACTTGCAGGTTGTTGTAACTACACATATTACACACACACACACACACACACACACACACACACACACACACACACACATATATATAATATATATATATATATATATATATATATATATATATGAATACATTGGTTGGTCGAACTGTTTTATTTGTCAAAACAGGACTGGTTTGGTTGATTTCTGTTTTACTGTTGTCATAGCAGAGGTTCTGTGTGAAATCTGCTAACAGCAGGGTTAAAAAAGTGTCCCCTTTTCACCACTGTTGTACGTTCTTGGAGTTCTTCTTCTTCTTTTGTTTTTTCCCGGTTAGGATTCGCCACAGCAGATCACCTGTCCACTCAGGAGTTGCCAGCCTGGCGCCCAACCTTCCACAAAAGGCACGTTGTATGTTCTTGGAGTTGATATGCTTAAATTACAGAGTGTATGTAGGGAACAGGGGGGCCAAAAACCACTTGGTTTGATGTTTTATGTCTATTTTAGCTAAACATTTTGTCAATCTAAGTTGATGGATGGAATGCTACTTGCTGTAATGAGCTTTCGGTTTTATCTTATATAGACTCATATATACATGTATGTGTGTGTGTGTGTGTGTGTGTGTGTGTATGCACATATACGTGTTCCAGTTATATTGATTGCAGTTTATAGAATGCCATTTGTGCCACTGTTATAGAGATATGAAGTTATATTCCAATAATGATGTAAATTTAACAGTATTGCATATTTGGGAAGTGTGGTTTTTGAACCCACAACTGATGACTACTCTCATACTGTACTGAATTTTTATCCTACAGATTACTGCATGCATACCTTCCTTTTTCAATTAAGAGATGCATGCTCACTGTTATTTGAGAATATGGCACCATTGCTTTGTACTACAAACTAAGGCATGCATACTTTCTTTTACAGCTTTGATATGAATGCTCAATTTGATACAACTGTATTAAATACCAACTAAGTGGTCTTTAACTTTTAATGCTACTAAATTACTATACAAATTATTATTATTAAAATACCATTCAGACATTACTGTTCTGATGCATACATACCACATGCTTCTTGCATCCTTGCTAAATGTATGGCATGAGACCTGACATTTGAGGCTTGCTCTGCAGCATCTGTGGAAAAAACAGAACAGAATAGAGCACCATTATGAATACCAGTCTTGACTATATTTAGCTTTTAACTCTTAAATTTACTCACCAAAATTGATACTTAGACATCTGTGGGGTTTGCAGTGCACTAAATACCCCAATTCGATGGTTGAGGATATACTGTTTCCTCCTCTGGAGGTCATTGAAGGAATGTCTGCATATCTACAGTGTGGGGGATACCTATAACACTGGCTAAAGTCCTAACAATATTATTCCAGGCTTCAGACTTGTATTGTGAGCCTGTATAGTCCTGCTGCAGCAACCGGGGCTCATGCTGCTTAACTAGGAGTCCAATAAAAAATTTGGACTCCTGGACACCCCACCTCTGCCCCCAAAAGCATACAACCTCAACAGCAACTCCTGACATGCCTGCTATAGCTCAATCTCAACGTATAATGAGTACTTCCCACCAATTGTATTTTATATGCTGATATTTTCCCACCTATTGCACATCTCATACTTACTGAGAGTGTGCATATATTTTGGTTTTAGAACATTTGAAAGTGTTGTGCATTGCTTACAATTGTGCAAACACAGTAGGCAAGGGTGCGCACCTGCAGGCACTTGTTTGCATGATGTTAAGCATTGCGCAATATTGGCAAGCAATACAATGTCTTCTACTAAGGAGGTTGAAGACAGTTTTGTATGCTGCACTTCATTGCTATAATCTGCAATCTCACAACAGTAAAACAAAATGTCCACACCCTGTACTAGAGCACCAGATCATGTGCACTCCACACCTACACTTAACACCTGCTGCCATGAGATTAGTGACATGATATACCCTATCTTAATAGTTATTGTAAAGTCCTCATTGTTAATTATAGCACAACGCCACTTATTGTGTCTGTGTGATAGCCAGTATTATTAATTGAATGCATCTGGATTATGTCTGTGGCTGTTTGGGTCCTGTCTACAACTGGGGTGGTTCATTCCTTCAGTTTGTGCACTGCTGTGCTTTGCATAAACCAGGTGAGCACAGCTAAACATGTTTATGCCAAGCAGTGCATCGCGCAAATACTCACCTAAAAAAAAAGAAAAAATGGGAGAGTGTTCAGATTTTTACAGAATATCCAGATGTTGGCATCATATTTTTGGGCTTTTCCTTGTAAATTGTGTGATTTAATGGGAAATCACTGAAGACTGAAGACAGTACATAATGACATACATTTCACTTTTAAACTTCATATTCTTCAGAACATGCCTAGTAACACAAATCCTATTATTCTACCTAATTTCTACTGTTATCAGATCAATATAGTAAATCTGTCTGTATTTTTGGCCCTTTGTACCCCCATTAGTTTAGTGTTTTTCTGGGTTTCTTGCACTGAAAGGTTTGGTGGTACAATGCACATTCTCAGTCTATAGGTTTTGTGACCAGAAACACTGGTGCGAGCCACAAAACCTTGCTTACATGGCCACGCATCATTAATATTCACGATGCCCACACAATCCCACATGATGTGCAGTATCGCATACGTGAAAACACTTCATGTAGGCTCTGTGCAGAACCTACATGCAGTTTGAATCCTGTAGATTGCTTAATAGTTTTTTTATTTTTTTATTTGTCAGGGATAGTAGCTGCGGTGGTAAAGCAGTAGCATTGTTGCCTCACAGCAAGGGGTTCTCCTGTTCGATTCTCGGCTGGAGTGCCTTCTGTGTGGAGTCTGCATGTCCTCCCTGCAGTCGAGTGGCCTCCGAAAGACATGCGTAAATGGGCGTGCCTTCACTGAAGATTGGGCATCAGGCTAGCAACTCGGCACCATAAATCTACTGCCAATCATTAGCGGACTGGAGTTCCGCTGTGGCGACCCCTAACCGAGAATTCAAAACTCGTTACTCTAATAGCATTTCCTTTTTGATGAGTATCATTATTATGCCTTTTCGATTGTTCTTATGATGTTTTAGGATTTATTACATAAGAGTTCTAACTTATGTTGCTTTTAATGACTTAATTTTTTGACTGTATATTGAACATGTGACTTGCTTGTTTACTTAAATGTTATCATTTTGAGTGTCTGTTAGTCAGATGAAGTTCATGTTTATGTGTTTGAACAAAAGCGTCTAATCAAAATTATTAAATCTGCTTATCCTAATTTGTTGTGTGTCCTGGCATTTGCCTTGTGTTATTTTTATTATGCAGGTTGTGGTGTGTATTCGTTTCATTATGATTCCCTTACACTCAGGCAAATATGAGGAAATACTTCTATATTAATGATGTCAATACTAACTCAAAGCATACTGACCTATCTATGTTCTTCCAATCTGCAGCATCTAATAATGCCTTTTAAGTGGGTCAAACAGTCATCATATGTGCAGACAGCAGAATATACACACAGAACAGCACAGCTGACACATACGATATCATAGAAACAATGGTATATTTGCTGTGCCAGTACCAGCTCAGATAATGCTGACCTGTGCATGTTCGTCCAACTTGTGGCATTGGACAGCACCTCCATTAAGATTACACATAAGCAGAAGAACAGTAGGCACTACAGTCATGATATGTAAGGAAAGTGAAACATACACAGAACAGCATAGCAGACACACACAGGCAGATATGATGGCCTCATTAGAACAGTTATTGTTTCAATGTCAACGCAGAGCAGGCTAATGTGCACATGTCTTTCCAACCTATAGCATTAGACAACAGCTCTGGTAATATACATTTGTGACCAGAGAGTAGAAATGACAGCCTTCATATGTACAAGGAATTGGATGCACATAACACAGCAGAAACATACACAGATAAAATGGCCACAGTAGTACAGCTGCCATGTCAATGCCACCCTAGGGCAATCTGACTAATTCATTTCAGACTAAGCTCTGGCTTGTTGGTCCAGAAGTGTTTCTTCTTTTCCTGCTATACTCTGCAATAACTTAAGTTGTGTCTTATGGTAATGGAGTTACGTTCTTGGTTGGGATGGTCATTTGGGATAGCATACAACTATGCTTTAACAGGTGGCAAGTATATTCTGACTTGGTTTGCTTTACAATTATACTGTTGCCATGACAATACTATTCTTAATTTGTGAATCCAACAAACACTAACTGCAGCACAGATGGTAAATAACTCAATCCCCACAAAGCAGGAAAACAAAGAACTCATAAAAGGATTGAGTCAACGTGATGAATAAAATATACAGTCCTTTTAATAGTAAAAAATGTGAGCACTTTCATAGTATGAGTACTGCTTCATCAGACATAACAAAACAACTGACACCACTCAGTAAAGTGAAAGCATTGCATCCAATAGGGTGTGTACTATAAAATAAAGTCACAGGCACATATAAAATGCTATAAAACCAAATACATTAAAATCTCATATAGCTGTTAGTAACCATAACAAAAACTACCTGTACAGCTCCCTTTGTTTCAAAAAGTGCTTTAATGAAATCTTTTCATTTAAACCTTTACCCCTATCTGCTTGTAACTTCAACATCTACTTAACCTCCTGTGTTTCTGTATAACTCTCGATGTCATCACCCCTGTTACTACCATACATTCTCTGTATGACCATTAATTTGAACTCATGTGATGACCCAGTGAGGGCATTATGCTTCCCCAATGCATTATTCTCTGAATTGGTCTTAATGCCATATATGTGTTCACAAATACAGTCCTTTAACATGCAGTTGGTCTTGCCAATGTAGAAATTGAAACATGTCTGACAAATGGCCAAATATATCAAATTGGTTGTATTACAGTCTGCTTCTATCTTAAAAGTATAGACCTTACCAGTGTCTGGGTGTGTGAATATGGCTGTGGTATCTATATATCTATATTCAGGCGTAATGCTGAGTAGTGAAGCAAGAGAACCACTACAGTGTTTGCAGGGTGATGATGACACTATTATTATTAAGCCAGCAGACAAAGGAGGACCTGTAGTGGTCATGGACCGTGTCTTTTATTTGAATTCAGTGCATGATATATTGACTAATACCAGTGCATATAAATTAATTGATGTTAATTTTTTAAACAGGATTGTTGCAAGAGTCAAGGATTACTTGTATGATGTTGTTATGGCACAGCATTATGCCTGAATTATTCAGGTATTTTATAGTAGATAAACCAATTACTCCGAAGTTACACGGACTTCCTAAAATTCAAATGGACCCTCTGTTACCCCCTTTTAGACCCTTTGTCTCAGGCCTGGGATGGTGCACCGAACCACTTTCTATCTTTATTAACAAGAATCTGAGACCACTACTTGACAGTAATATTTACATTTTAAGAGATTCTAAACATTTTTTGCATGATCTATATATATTTACTGAACATGAGCAGAAGTCACTGGATGGTTTTCTGTAAGTAATGCTTGATGTTCGGTCCTTATTTACTGTAATACCCAACTCTATAGGCATAGATATGGTGCATGATTATCTGACATCACACAGTGCACAAACCATTTGTAACACTGATCTGGTATGCTCCCTGTTAGAGATTGTTCTAGAGAACAACATATTTATATTCGACCAGGAATTGTACTTGCATATAGAAGGAGTAGCCATGGGTACTTCCATGACTAACAGCTATATCAATTTAGTCATGGCTTAATGGGAGAATAGTACGTTTTTGAAACTGAACATGGGGCAACAAGTGGTTTTCTGCAGACGTTTTGTAGATTACCTTTTTTGCTCTGGAATGGTAGTATGGATGAGTTGAAGTTGTTTACAGATTATTTTCAACATAGTACATCTTTTTTGGAATTTGACATTAAACTAGAGTCCAGTCAGATAGATTTTTTGGACAATAAAATTTTTGAGAAAACCAGTGGTAGGATTAGTACTATCTTACATTGCAAGGCATGCACTAGGAATAACCTTTTACACAGCAGATGTATGGGGTCTATATCATAATAATGAACATTCACATACGCAGACCCCTAAAGGCCGACACCAAAATATCGAACAGCAAGTACACCGAATGTCAAAAAGTGCAAAATTCAAATTATCGAATTCCCATACTTGGCCAACACTACCTCCTGCTGCATACTGCCTACCCAAACAAAATAAATAATCTACACTTCATCCATGTGTACACTTCACCCATATAGCCCATGTCCTAATTAAACGTGCATTACACACAAATGTATGTGAATGCGAACAAACAACACCCAAGTATGGAAAAAGTTTAATTTATGCATCTATTGGGCTACATAAATGTATTACTATATATGCACTTCACTTAACCCTACTTCTAACCCTAAGGTCAGCATCTATTGCACATGTATGTTAAATGTATTACAATATATGCACTTACCTTAAGCCTACTTCTAGCCCTAAGGTCAATATCTATTGCACATGTACGTTAAATGTATTACTATATATATATATATATATATATATATATATATATATATATATATATATATATGCACTTAACTTAACCCTACTTCTAACACTAAAGTCAGTATCTATTGCACATGTACGTTAAATGTATTACTATATATGCAGTTAACTTAACCCTACTTCTAACCCTAAGGTCAGTATCTATTGCACATGTACGTTAGTTTGCTATACAGTACAAGATAATCCTTAGTAAACATGATGTGGCCAACTATGGGAATTTGATCGTTTGAATTTTGCACTTTCACTTTTGGTGTACTTGCGGTTCGATATTTTGGCGTTGGCCTTTAGAGATTCGCGTATGTGAATGTTTGTCATTATGATATAGACCCAAAGTATGCACCCTGGACACATTTTTTAAAAACGTTGTGAAAGGTCAAGGCATGCAGATGTCCAGACTCAACCCCGAAGAGTCGATTTTTGAAACAGACTTAAAAGCCTTAAGCGATAGGCTTCTTGATAGGGGGTATCAAACGTAGGAAGTGGACACCACTTTGAGTAATATCATGCACATACGGTCCACTACAGCTAGACCTTATTTTTCAGCATTTACTGATGACACCTTGGGTTTAGTTAAGGATTACAATAATACTCAGATGCCAATGTTTTATAGCAGTGATGTGAATTAATTCACAAATGTGGTTGAGAAATATTGGCCTATATTGACCAGCAATGTTGAGATCAGGAAAATAGTGGGAGACAACCCTAGTTTTTCATTTAAAAACAAAAAGTCTCTTAGGGGCATGTTATGTTACTGAGATGACAACAAGGCTAATACAAGGGCATACACTAGGTACCATGCAACCTTGTAATAGTTGCCATTACTGCACTTTTATAGATACCACAGGCATATTCACACACCCAGACGCTGGTAGGGTCTACACTTTTATGATAGAAGCAGACTGTAATACAGCCAATTTGATATATTTGGCTGTTTGTCAGACATGTTTCAGTTTCTACCTTGGCAAGACCAACTGCAGGCTAAAGGATCGTATTTGTGAACACATATATAGCATTAACACCAATTCAATGAATAATGCATTGGCAAAGCACAATCCCCTTGCTGGGTCATCACATGAGTTCAAATTCATGATCATACAGAGAATGTATGGTAGTAACAGGAGTGGTGACTTAGAGAGTTATACAGAAACACAGGCGGTTAACTGGGTATTGAGGTTACAAGCAGATAGGAGTAAAGGTTTTAATGAAAAGATTTCATTAAAGCACTTTTTGAAACAGAGGGAGCTGTACAGGTAGTTTTTGTTAGGGTTACTAACAGCTATACGAGATTTTAATGTATTTGGTTTTAAAGCTTTTTATATGTGCCTGTGACTTTATTTTATAGTACACACCCTATTGGATGTAATGCTTTCACTTTACTATTTAAACAATGATGTCAGTTGTTTTGTTATGTCTGATGAAGCAGTACTCACTGTGAAAGCGCTCACATTTTTTACTATTAAAAGGACTGTATATTTTATTCATCGCCTTGACTTAATCCTTTTGTGAATTCTTGATTTGTGCATTACCTCATAACTTCTGCCATCAGATGTAACCTCTGTTTATAAGGCATCGAGTCACACAAAGGACACTGCAGCACAGACACACAGAAGGAGAAGCAGGGATGAAACATTACAAAACCATGTACGCTGCATCATGTGAACTGGATAACTGAAGCATTACCCTGATGTTTTGACCATGCCCCCACACCTGTTGATTCTAAACCGATGTCACATATGACTGTTTTCATAATTGAGTTCAGATGGAGTTTTATTTATGGGTGCAGCATAGTTATGTTTGTCAGGCTGTGGGGTTGATGTTTGGGAAAAGGCAGTATTGCTGTGGGGCCTTCCACTGTGAGGGGGTGCTGGACACTATATGTAAATCTCAAAGGCTACTACCCACAGCATGTACAGTTCAAGTCATCATTCATTGACACTGGATGTTGTCAGCTCACATGCCCTGGTTTATACAGCTGCATATTTGCCACATGGCAGCTTGTGAACCTACGCATACCATTTATTAAAGCTACCTGGTATTGTTGTGCAGTGTTGTCTGACACAATCTGAAATCGTTAAACATGATGTCTCTCACTGGATCAGCCATGGTTGCTAGGATATGTGACACACCATGTAGCACTGAGGATGCCATGATCAGCCTCTGCTATTGCTTATAATACTCCACCAGCATACGTATGGATAAGGGTTGTAAACCACACATCCCACATGCATCTTGTTCACTATAGCCGGCACTGTTTTTATATCCTATATCACTAATAGCTATTGACTTTATCACTACTTTTGATTGCCTTATCTGCTGACAGGTGATGGGTTGCTGCGGCCATCTTCCCTAGATTCTGCCACTGAAAACACTGGATGCAGAGTCCCACTGTACCCCTGTGTCCCTCAAATAATAAAGACTAGAAGCCATACATGTCACATGGCCATCAAAAGAGAATGCTGGTTTGTCAGATTGTATTGTGTCCTGCGTGCCTATCATTGAGCCCTTGGTGTTGGATGCATCATCGTGTGACTTTTCTACAAGTGAGAAATCATATACAACTTCCTCTCTCACTGTATGTTTTTGGTCATCCTTATTGCCGGTACTATTGGCTGGTTGGGGCAATAGCTGCATCCATATATAGATGCTATAATCTAAATGCAACATATATTTAAGCTTCTGAGCCATATGCACCATAAACATAACTATTTGCCATGCCATATCATAGTAATACCCACCTACTCAACTGCATGTTCAATGTACAACCCCAGATGGACATACAAAGCATGCATGACAATTCTGGCATTAGTGAATATATTAATACACATCATGAATAGATATTCTTGACAGTGTGCATGATAGGGACATACCAATATAAACGCATACATGTAGGGCAGGATAGGATTGTAACAATACCTTCTTGTGCACCGGGGACGCACAAATCAAATTTCCATTGGAAGGTATCCATAGGTAGGATCCATGGATAACCAACAACACCAGATATTCCTCAGTGTCAGTCAAAGAATGTGAGAAGTGACCACCGTCTGCAGCATAGCTTGGAGGATTAATATCCCTGAACAATCAACATTCCTAGTCACACATGTCCATGACACAGTGACAATAGACCTGCATTGTGCAGCCATGGCATCAGACAGTGTTCATCTGATAGACAATGTTTTTCAACAGCCCATCCATCTTGCCATGCCCCAGACAGGTAAATCCATGCAATACTACCATAGTGACTTAGGAAGTGCACCATTCTTAGCTGCCATAAAACTCCATTACAAGAACCTGACTGCTGCCATAATGTGTGGGTAATATGGGACCATTATGTACATGTATGTATTTTAGATATCTAAAATACGACATGACTTACAAAAGAGTCAGTACTAAATTAGACCACTTCCAGGACAGGCATGCCTAACACTGCTGTCTAGTTCTACATGCACTCACAAAACACATAGACACATAGGTTGATTAGTATAATGGTAACCATATGTTATGGGTCTGATGTTTCTGTAAACTATTGCATGGCAAGTGCCTGCCAAAGGACAACTTCAACAGCTGCACACTTTTCATAATGCCAAATAACACACACACACACACACACACACACACACACACACACACACACACACACACACACACACACACGCGCACATGCACACACACACACACACACACACACACACACACACACACACACACACACACACACACACACACACACACACACACACACACAGATCTCTCTCTCTCTCTCTCTCTATATATATATATATATATATATGTTATAGATAGATATGGGCAAGGAAGACTGACCAGTCAGATGGCTAGTGACCTGTGTAGCAAATCTGTTCAGGTCTGTTCCGTGCAGATCCTCAGGACCTCCTTCACTCACAGATCTCAGCTCCCTCACAGACTTCAAAATAGAAAAAAATGTCTCCATCTTGAAAGTCTGTTTATTTAGGAAAACTGTTGGATACAGAAATGCTCCTAAAAAAGAAATGAACCAATAAATCAATAAAATAAAAATATCAAAGATCAGAAACATACACGCCCACCTCAAACACATTACTATGTCTACATAAAAAGAACAAAAGAGAAAGCAGGAGTATGCCATAAATGGAACACTGTTTATCATAATACAACCATTAAAACACAATTTTAACTGCACTAAACAGTGAAGGAAATCTAAAAAGATTAAATAATAATAATACATAACCTCCTGATAAAAGTGAAAGTATAAAGGTCATAAAAAGGAAATTAAAAGTTTAGGAAGAGACAGAAGGTGAATATCAAGACCTAAAACATTCAGCATAATAGCAAAAAGCAGACACTTTAATACAGGAGATGGGTTACAGACCTCTCAAACACACACACACACACACACACACACACACACACACACACACACACACACACACGCACGCACGCACGCACGCACACACACACACACACACACACGGGGTAGAAAGTCTGTAAGACACTATTTGCCCACAGAAGTAAATTTCAAAATATGGTACACTCAGCTCTGCTGTTTTTGTTTATCTTTAGAATAGAAATAATACATGCATAAATATTATCATAGAAACTCAAATAAAAGAAACAAGCACACCAGCAGCTAAACCAACTTAAGAAAAATGCTGAAGATGGGAGAAGCACTTCTGCTTAGATGTTTGTGTTTTTCAGGTCTTAGGAACTACTCCCAAAATGCTCACTCCTGTGAAAATATTGAGTTTACAACAATCATATAATTAGGTAAACCATTTTAAAAATGATGAGAAAGTAGAGCATTACTTTTTGGAGATCTCACCTGGATCATGACTCTTGTGAATATCTTTGAGGCTGTGTTACCTGGAAGCAGTTTAAATTCTTCTGAAGCACTGTGCTACTAATATGTAAGTCTCCTCATTTGGGCTCATTTGTTTGAAAAAAAAATCATTTGAGGTCTTGTGTATCATTAGTGCCTGTTTATAGAGCGAGCTTTTGAACAACACACAACAGTTTAACAGAGGGGTCCCTTAAAAGACTACCCTGAAAATTTTTGTACCATGCACAGCCCCCTTTTGCCTGAAGATACATTATATACATACACACACACACACACACACACACACACACACACACACACACACACACACACACACACACACACACACACACACACACCTATTATTCTTTAAAGAAAAGAAAGTGGTGAAGTGGGGAACAAGCACGGGGAAGAACACAGTGAAAGGAAATCAGGAATGTGCAGGAAGGATGTAGGCAAGAAGCAGACCTATCCATTTCTTCACGAATAAAACATAAACATATATGCACAAATTTAGCTGAATTTGGACTGCCATCTCCAGAGAGAGAGAGAGAGAGAGGTGACCACAACACAATCTGTTGTATAGGCAATTGAACCAAATCAAGTGTGTCATGAAGATGCCTGTGTGAAATGGAGATGTTTGTATGGGATGATTTTTTTGTTTTGTGTGGACAGATGCCCGTTTTTTTTTTTTTTTGACAGAGATAGGAATGTTGGGGAAGGGCTGTAGGAATGTCTGGGTGAGGTAAGGTGGACAGGTGAAGAAGCAAATGCAGACAGACAAGACAAACAAGACAAGAGACAGGGACAGTGAAGGACACAAGAGGTGGATGAACACCATGGTTGGGGTGAGGGTGGGGACATCGCAAACACATGGACGTCAAGTTGGGTGACAGTGAGAATCCAGTCCATCCACTGGACTGTCATCACTGTCACCTCACTGCACCAATGGCTGCAGTGTCTGACATCTACATCTCCTTGTGTTATTTAATACAATGATGGAGAGCAGTGTCTCCATCCAGTGTAGGCATACACCAACAGTGTGGTACACAAGCCCCTGGCAGCTCAGTGGAGGTGATAAACTCACTACGTCTGCCACTGCTTCTGGATGGAACCACTGGCCTATCCTGGGGAGCAGAGCTGCCTGAGGGGCCAGGTAGTGCAGGGGCATCAGAGGGGGTGCTACCAGATCGCACAGCAGATGTGCTGGACAGCGGTGCTGTAGCTAGTGGAGTGGGGTAGGAGGATCCCGTGAGACAGGCCTACCCTACTGTGCTGTGGGAAAAAAATAAAAAATTAAACAAAAAGAAAAAAAAGAGAATAGGGTTGGGGTGAGAGAAATAAAGGGAGAACATTATATAGAACCTCATATACAGTATGACATACAAAGCACTGATACAATTATATGACTCTATTCTGTTACCTTTACTTTTAAGACTACCAACTCTTAACAAATACCTTGTTTACTTTTAAGACTACCCAGCTCCTAACAGATGCATAATATACTACAGATTGCAGCAAGCAATCCTTGATGTGCAAATACATTGCACATATGCATGTTCCAATTATAATGATTATAGTTTACAGCAGGCTGGTGGTGGCACTGCTTTAGATCTCTAATATTGCATTGCAATACTGATGAAAACTTAACAGTATTGTGCATTTAGGAAGTGTGGATTTTGAAGCACAACCTAGGACTACTTTGTAATACTGAACTGTTGTTTGGCCTCCAGAATATAAAGATCCATGCTTTGCTATTACATTTGAGAAATGACTGCTCAATTAGATACAGCTGTATAATTAACCAATAAATGCATCGTAACTTGTAATGTTAAAATAACTCTACCTTTGGGATGCATACATACTACATGTGTCTTGCATTTGTGCCAGTCTAGCAGCATGGGTTTGCACATTCAGTTCTCGGTCTGTGATTATTGTAGAAAATACAGAACAGAACAACATACAATTAAGCATACCAAACCTGATTATATCCAGCTTTTAACTCTTACAAGTAGTCTCTGTAATGATACTTACACATATGTGGGGTGCTTGCAGTCCTACATTCCTCAATCCAATGGTCAAGAGTATCCCTCTTCTTCATCCTGAGGTCTCTGTAGTGATTTCTACATTGTTCACCAGTGTGGTGGTCAGAGCCAGGACCAGACTATTCAATGCCTCTGCTTTGTAATCCGAGCCACGATATTCCTTCTGCAAAAGCCTGGGCCCATGTTCATTCACTAGCAGTCCAAAAAAACACTTTGGACTCCTGGACACCCCATTTTGAGCACAGAATCTCAAAACCTCTCCAGGAATACTTGCCATGCCTATCACAGATCAAGATCAATGTAGAAAGATATTTTTCCACCAACTGCAGGTATTGCCCTTACTGGAACTGCACACTTTCTATTTTTGCAACATTTGAAAGTGTTGAGCATCTCTTACCATCAAGCAAACACTTTGCGTGAGAGTGCGCACTGCCAAGAAATGTGTTTGCATGATGACCAATAGCATTAATTGAATGCATCTGGTGTATGTTTGGGGTTGTCTTGGTCCTTTCTGCTACCTGGGTGGCCTATTTGTTTGATTTGTGTACTGAAACTCTATGTGCAAATGAGCTGCACATAGCCAAAGCCATTTGTGCTAAGCAGAGCATTGCACAAACAGCGCTCCCCCCAAAAATATATAAAAATAAAAAAAACAGAGAATTAGTTGGAATGCGCAAAATCAATTTATAACATGTGCAGTAGAAAATGTTAGTATACATAAGATATGACTACATAGGTAGAGATTCCAGCTCTCAGTGCAATGCACCATCAGAAAACAGGAGGGGGAATGTATCCATCTTTGCCTCACAACAGCTTTGCAGCAAATACATGACATAATTACTCACACAACCAACAGTAATTGAATGTACAATATCAAGGCATGACCTGTTATTTGCAGATGTATTATATTTTATACATTTGGATGTTGTGAACTTAGTGATTACACAACCTGCTATGATTATTCCTCACAAATATACAGCTGTGTCCTACCTTTCTGTGTTTCTTGGTCATTCATCAGTTATCTGACCAGTACTCAGAGATATGCATTGTGTAAGCCAGTCTATATAATTTACATTAACATGTGAGGGCATTAATTGGGAACACTATGATATGCAGTTGCCATCAAATGAAGGGCTGGTTGGATGCCACAAACAACTATGGACTGCTGTTTTGGGGTGGGGAGCAAAGGTGAGTTCCTGTCATGGCACATACAAGGGTATAATGTTCTTTCTATAGGGGTGGTCGCAGGCTGAGTGATTGTTATGGTACAAACAAGGATATGTTGCTCTTGTTACTAACTTCATTTTGCATCCTGCCTATTTGATCTTGTGAGGGTGATGAAGACGGAAACTGCTATGTGTCTCATTACTTTCTAACTTCTGTCTGTTATGATTTCCCATTACAAGCATATGGTGCTAAACTGAGGGCATACAGGGATCATCAGTACTTTGGGAAGGTATCAATGTCTGAATCTTTGAGGCCTGAGGCCTACTTCTTGCTAATGGACACATACAAGTTAAATAACTCTCTGCTGTTACATTTTACATTAATTTCTGTACAAATCTCCCACCTTGTAGTTGCTTACTGTACCAAGTGATGAACTACAAGGACATGTCATAATATTATTATACAATACAGTACATGTTCACGACTTATCTTGTAAATGCATCAGTTGCCACAGTGTTAGTTCAGGCTGACTGTGATGCAAACAGCACACAGACAATGCATGGGGAGGTAAAAGCTGTGACTCTGAGACTGGCAGAGGTAGAAGGGTTCCTGTGTTGTGTCCCTGTGCACCCTGTTGCACTCTACAATATCCATGTTGTGTATGTTGTGATAAGTTCAATGTGGCCTGAAAACTCTTCTCTGTCTTTGCCTAGGCCTGTTGGCACAGCAGCAGCACCATTGCCTGCAGCCTGTAGCACATACAAATGGAGTTAATCAGCTGCAGCTCCTAACATTCGGTCTGTGTTGATTTTCAGGATCTGTACTCCACTATTCTTGGAATCCACAGGAAAAACCAGCATGGAGTCTACATGGTTGCTTTATAACTTGTTGAATAGCTCCACCAGATTGGTTGATTAGCATGCAATTCAGCTGTTTATGCTGTAATTAGCATTTCTGAAGCACAACCTAAGACAGATGCAATCCATTAATAATCTACTCCACTATAAAAAGGCAAATGTGCAGCTAGACAAACTAATGGTGAGGAAACTTGCTACATGTTCAAAAAGCAAAATATTTCCAAAGCTATCTTTACAGAGGTGTACTGAACTCCAGCAGGTATGCTCTCATTTTGTTACCCACATAATCCATATGCTGGAATATATTAATGAATAATGTGAAGCAAAGCCTTTCACACTGTTATCTGTATACATTAGTTAGAAGTGTACTAATGGCCTAGTCATATTTGTCCAGCTATTTCTGAAGTACAAACGATTGACAATACATGAAAATAGTAAGCTGTGTGATGCATATGTACAAATGTTTAAGGGACAGGTCCTTTGAATGCATGGTTAGCATTTCAAATGTTTTTTATTAGAAAAAATGGTTCATGTGCCTGTTCTTTTGTGGGTGGGGGGAGCAAAAAAAAGTTACTGTTATGTCACAGAGTAGAATGGACTGTTAGTTTTGGGGAGCACAGTTCAGTTACTGCTATGGCACATACAAAGATATGCTGCTCTTGCTAGTCTCTTTGTTTTGCATCCTGCCTGTTGTTAGTATTTCACATCTATAAAATGTTTTATGTTTTTCTAGTGTGTATTACTGACCACCTACCTTAACTGTTTTATCTTGTAACAGTTACTTTGTAGTTATGTGATATTTATGTGTATTATCATTCTGTTGTCTTTTAGGACAGAAAATGTCATTAAGGTTGAGCTCCACCTTCATTGAGGCCAAGAATACTATAATTGTTGATGTGCTCCATTAACACGGGGCTTTTCTTTTTGGAAGGGGGTGTCCCAATATACTAGAGAGGCTGAAACTATGGCAGAAGATCATTGCTAACTTAAATGCTGTGGGCAACCACAGCTGGATTTATGAGCAGGTGCATGACAGGGCCACTGACATGATAAACTCTGCATGGAGGTGTACAGCTGCTGTTGCCCAAGACCAGAGGGTAACTGGGCGTGGGCCTGCTGCAGAACCACCTCTCACTCCCAATGAGGAATTCTTGGCAAATCTTTTACAACAACACAACTCACAAAAGAGTGGCCCACAACATGTCTTGACATGGGCACTACTCCTTCAAAGTCCCAGGAAGAACTTCCAGGTAGGCTTTGTTGTATGACCAGTTGAATACTGTTGTATAGTAAAATAATTGAAATAAAAGTTATTTCTGTGTCACATGGCTTTTTTTTTGGGGGGGGGGTGTTATTGAAGATTGGCCAGAATGATGGCCTCAAGCTGAACCCAAAAAAATGCAACATCATCCCCTTTGGGGAGAGTGACGTCCCCACAAATTACCACATGCAGTCAGTCATGAGGGATTTGGGCACCCAGATTGATAGCAACCTGACTTTTGACCACCATGTTGCTTCCATTGTACAGAAAGCTTTCTACATGGCCCACCTCATAAATAAGGGTATCTCATCCAGGGACAAGGAGGTCATAACATCCCTGTATTCTTCCCTTATAAGGCCCATTATTGAGTACAATAATCCATTTGGCATGTACCACACAAAGCACATGCAGCAGCTGAAGAGACCACAGAGGTTCCTCACCAGGAGAATTCAGGGCCTCAAAAATTTACCATACACAAATAGGCTAAAAGCCCTATCCCTCTATTCTGTTTCATACAGACTCCTCAGAGGTGACCTCTGTCTGACATACAAGGCGAGTCAAGCTCCACTCAAGTAACCCACACATGCATCCTCAACCTGGTCTGTGACATCAATAGGACTTGTTGGCAGGACAGATTTGTGTCCCAGAGATGTTCTCATCTGTGGAATAGACCCCCTCTACATGTCAAGCAGAGTACCTCTTTACACCTTTTTAAGCACAACCTGGATAACTAGATGGGAAATAGAAAATACATCCCTGGGATTCCACCCGTGTCCCTGCTGGACCAGGGCATTGGGTGCTGATTTGTCTTTACATGGGATAATCTCTTGGCTAGGCTTATAAGGGCCTCAGGGCCAATAGCATAGTAACTTCCTATGATCCTATGATCCTATGGTACAGTGATAAGCTCAGTCTGGAGTTGTCAGCCACATTCTTGTAGAACGTACACTACATGCAGATATAGAGGAGTATATGTAGTACCTCCTGTCTTACTGTTAAATGTGATGATGTTGCCATTGCCTCTTGCTTAACTTATTTCAGGACCATCAGGAATCCAGGGACGTATGTCTCCTGCAGATGGTAAGCCAAATAAAGTTATTTCAGTACTGCAGATCAATTTATAGAAATATCATAATGTGTCATTTTATGGCCTATTAAATGTATTGCTGTACTGTCTGTAATAATGGCAACATTATTAGTTGTTTAACATATATTGCACCACAATAGTGCAGTATTAATGAGTGCCTGCTTTTCTCCCTTTTATCACAGGTGATCATGACAATGGGAGTGTGTGCCCAGTGCCACCTGATATCAGTGTCTCATCATACACTAATGATGATGGTTCATAGGTTCATAGGTTCATAGGTTGGTACTAGGCTATCAGCCCTAGGGCCTATACAAGCCTGGCCATAACAATTCCCTGGCTATTTCTTCCCACACTATTTACTTCCCTGGACCCCTGTCTAGCAGGGCGACTGACGTGATCCCCGGGGTGAATTTCCTTTCTCCCATCCAATCGTCAAGGTTCCTTTTGAAGAGGACCAAAGAGGCACTCTGCTTGACATGTATGGGCAATCTATTCTAGAGTCTGGGGAGCCTCTGGGTCAGGAACCTATCCCTCCAGCATGTTTTGTTTATTGTGATGACAAGGTTTAGATCCCTGGAGCGTGTGGCTCTGAGGGATTGGGATTTCTTTAAGTGTAGCATGTCCAACAGCTCTGGGTTTGACATGGCCTTGTATGTTAAGCAAAGATCGTCTCTGAGTAGACGATATGTGACAGAGTATAGCTGGAGTTTTTTAAGGCAGTCAGCGTAGGGCATCTGCTTTAGGCCTGTGATTCTTTTAGTGAGGTATTTATGTGGCCTTTCCAGTTGTTGCAGATGTCTTGAGAGGTACATACCAAACGGGGCATTGTATTCTATAATGGATCTAATGAGGGATGAATAGAGTGGGACAATGACTTCCTTTTTACTGGATGAAAAGCCCTTAGTGATGAGGTGTGCCACATAGAAGGATTTCCTGACTGTTGTGATGTGGTTATCGAAGGTGAGACCACTGTCCACCTGTGTCCCTAAGTCTCTTATCAAACTTTCGGTGTTTAGTGTACTGCCACCTATATGGTAATTCATGGATACATGTTTTTTTCCAAAGGGGATAACTATACATTTCTTGGCATTGAGCTTGAGCCCATGGTGGTGAAACTGAGGCACAATCTTGGGGTGCAGAGGTTAAATCTGGCATAATGGTTGACATACAGCCACCACCTTCTTTTTCCTGGACACAGACAGTAGGCCTATGCCTACCCAGTCCACTGTGCCTACAGATATAGGACAGGTGGTGGGTGAGGACATTGAGCAGGGAAGTGTGGTTACTGTGGCTTTAGTGCCTTTTGAGTCTGGCCATAGGCAAAGTATTGGAGAGGTGCCATGCAGGAGGGTTGACAGGGGTTTTCAGAGGGGGCCTGGTGTCCCTCCTCCACATGGTGCAGGTGTCTATTCCCATGTCACTCATCATATGTTTAGGGCCATCACTGAGGCACAGGCATGTTCCAAAAGGTGCTCCAGACAAATACTCAAGGTTGTGAATGTAGCACAGTCTGACATGCAGTACTGCCGCCACCATGTCTCTGATTCACTGGATTGGATGAATGACACATTGGAATGAGGGGTGTCTGTGATGGAACTTCTGCTGTGAGGGGAATGGCATTCTCATGGGTGTAGGTCATACACAGCATCTGCTCCCATAGTGGCAGTACTTCCACTGGTTCATCGGTGAGTGTGCTGTCCACAACCAGACATGGCAAGCCATGGGGTCATGGTCCTGGGCATTCCAGTGAAGGGAGCACATCCAGCATACATCAGTCACACTCAGGTAGCAGCACTGCATCTGACCTGGGGAGTGGAGGTGGCAGTGCAACTCCTGGCAGTGCCAATTCTCCTTGTTGGGGGTGACAACAATGAACTGCCATCTCTACTATGCACATCTCACACCTCCGCGACATACAAAGACATAGAGCTAGCACTGAGATTGGCTGTGTTCTTACAGAATCTCACACACCACTTTCACAAGGAGGACCCCTACAGACATGGATTCACTTTAGAAGACAGAAGGCCCATAACATTGAAATTCAAAACATTGAGATCAAAATCTTGAAAATTCAAAGCAATGAATCCCATAACATTGAAAATACACAGGAAAACAACATGTACTATATTCCAGCACAACTACATACTGAGCGAAATAAAAATCAAACCATATTACATATTATTTTGAATTTCAATGTTATGGGCTTTCAATCTTCTAAAATTAATCCACAGACACACACACACACACACACACACACACACACACACACACACACACACACACACACACACACACACACACAGCCTGTCTGCTTTCCTTTCTCCCTCACATTCACTCACTGACCTTTTGTGTCAGCCTAGGCCTCCTGCCCTCCCAAAGGCACCCTGTGCAAGTTATGATAATTATGCCATTTCCTTGTTTTCTCTCTTTTGGTTATAGGGATACAAAAGTTTTGTGTCTGATACACAGGGTGCATAGCTACGTTAGTGCCTAGTATATCTGCATTTGTGTTGTTGAACTGATAATTGTACCTGTCACTTATATTTGCCTTGCCAAATTATACAGTGGATAACATCATTATGTCAGTACTTTCTAGTGTATTTTCTTGTAAGGGTTGTTAAGTCAGGAACTGCAATGTGTCTCATTACGTTATAACTTTTCTCTTTAATGTTTTTACAGTACATACATATGGTGCACATCTTAAGACATGCCATCACATTCAGATCTCAGGATTATATGACAGCACTGTAGTCAAACGCATCAGAACAGTAATACAATATAATGCTCCCTTTTGCAAGATACGCACCAGACCCATGCAGCAGCTGGGAAGACCACAGGACTTTCTCATCAAGATAGCACAGGGCCTACTAAACATGACATGATGTATGTGGGTAGATTAAAAAGCGTGTCACTGTCATCTGTCTGGTATTAAATTGTAACTGTTATTCTAAGCCTATTACCTTTGGTTTAAGCTGTTGGGCTTCAGGTCAGCTGTCTTACATTAAGAAGGTTTGTAGTCTCCACTCATGTGGGAGGAAATGGTAGCCCCTACCCTTCTCAGCTGGGAATTGCTGGTTGAAACCAAAAACACAGCATCCATGGGACCGGACAAAATCCCAGGCTACTTTTTACACGAACTTCAAAACGAACTGGCTCCCCACTTAAGCACCATGTTCAATAATAGCCTCACATCAGGCTTTGTGCCCACTGAATGGCACATAGCAACAGTTATCCCACTCCACAAAGGGGGAGCCACCACTGATCCCGGGAGCTGTTGACCTATTAGCCTGACGAGCCTGGTCTGCAAGGCCATGGAACGTATCATCATGGAACTCATAAACAAAGACATTGGTAACCTCCAAACTCTGGATCCCACCCAGTTCGGGTTTTGAAGGGCAGATCATGCCTCCTGAACCTCATTGACTTCTTTGAGGCAGTCACCAAAGCCATAGATGAGAATAAGGTGGCTTACACAGCCTATCTTGACCTCGCCAAGGCTTTCGACACCATCCCCCCATTCTGGAATTATAGCTAAACTCAGTAAACTAAGTATAAATCCCTATGTCACAAGATGGGTTGCCAACTGGCTCACTGACAGAACCCACACTGTAAAAGTTGCAGACTCCAAATCTGACCTCAAAGCAGTGACAAGTGGAGTACCACAGGGTTCTGTCCTGAGACCTCTCCTGTTTAGTATCTACTTCTCTGAAGTACAGGCTAACACAGAAAGCCTCTGGCTAATGAAATTTGCAGATGACTGCAAACTAGGAGACATAATCAAGTCCCCAAATGATGTGGACATCCTACAGAAGGGCCTCACTGAGACAAATGCCTGGTGTCAGAGCCATGGCCTCAAGCTCAATGCCAAAAAAGTGCAGTGTCATCCCCTTTGGTAAAAACTCTGTACCCATGAACTACTGCATAGGCAGCAATCTAATTAACACTGAATGCGTGATAAGAGACCTTGGGACCCAGGTGGACAGTAGTCTGTCCTTTGATAGTCACATCGCCACAGTAGTCAGGAAGTCCTCCTACGTGGCACACATCATCATAAAAGGGTTCTCATCCAGGAAAAAAAGGTCATTGTTCCCCTCTACTTGACACTCATTAGACCCATTATAGAGTACAACGCCCTTTTTGGAATGTACTTCACAAGACATCTGCAGCAGCTGGAAAGGCCGCAGAAGTACCTCACAAATAGGATTACTAGCCTCAAACAAAAGCCCTGCACTGACTGCCTCAAAAAACTCCAGCTTTACTCCGAAGCATATCGCCTACTCCGAGGTGATCTCTGCCTAACATATAAAGCTATGTCAAACCCAGAGCTGCCGGACATGCTACACCTAAAGAAATCCCAATCCCTCCGAGCTACACACTCTAGGGACCTAAACCTTGTCACCACAATAAACAGGACATGCTGGAGGGATAGATTCCTGTCCCAGAGACTTCCCATACTCTGGAATAGGTTACCCATCTATGTCAAGCAAAGTTCTTCATTAGCACTCTTCAAGAAAAATCTTGATGAGTGGATGGGAAATAGGAAATACACCCCGTGGATCACTTCTGTGTTTCTGCTCGACAGTGGCGCAGGAAAATAACTTTCTTGGGTGGTGTAAGCCAGGGAACCTTGTTGGCTAGTCTTACGTAGGCCCTTGGGCCGATAGCCTAGTACCTACCTATGAACCTATGAATACTTATTGTGCCTGTTGTTCTAAGTGTCTTTGTTATGTTTTAAACACATGGCCTCCAAACCAATTATTTACATTAGGAAGGTTTGTGATGTAGACTGTTTTGGCAGGAGAAGATAACCTACACTCTTCTAAGCTGGGAATTGCTGGTTGAAGGCTTATTATGTCTATTATTCTGAAAGTGTCTTGGTTCTGGTTTAAGCACTTGGGTTCCAGACCACTTATTTCACACTATGAATGTTTGTTATCTACACTCTTGTTGGAGTATTCTACTGAATTGCTGCTGTATTTAAACAGTTTTTTTTTCTGCTGTTGTGATTGCGATTTTTTTTGCACTTTGAATTTCTAATATTTCTGCATTTCATAGCATACTCTACTGAATTGCTGCTGCATTTAAACTGTTTTTTCTGCTGTTGTGATTGCGATTTTCTGCATTTTGAATTTCTAGTACTTCTGCATTTCATAGCATATGCGTAATTAAGACCTGCTGAATCTAGACTGTTTGGTATCATTTGAGCACTAAAACCAGCCGTCTTACATTAAAAAGGCCCGCCTGCACTCTTGTGGCAGACGTGTGCAGTGAAAACCCATCTGAGTTGTGGATTGCTAGATTAAGACTCACTCTTGGCCTTTCCCTTTGTTTACTTTTATAAAATTGTTTAACTTCCTTTGTATTCCAGCATCGTGTTTGGCCAGGTTTGCACTCAGTTTACCAGAGCTGCTCAGAGCTTGCACTGCTGCTCTGCGAGCAACTCAGTTGTGCATTGTGAAACACTGACACATTTTTCTACACCAAGCCCTCCGTAGACTAGACACATTTTTGTCAGTCTTACACCAAAACCTGCTCCATCTAGCCTTCTCCCCACTAGTTACTACAGTATATACTTTCCATAATTGATGGAAAGTGTTCCACCATTTCTCCAGGCAGCCTGATTTACATGGGCATCCTGAGGCAATGCAGCAATTGCCTCATGTATACTGACAACCAGTTACTGCTAAAACAAAACAAACCAAGAATAAGTGCGGCTTTCACTAATCACCAATAAATCCAACCAAAAGAATGCCGTAGAACGGAAATGCAGTACTTTTCTTTAAACAAAACCACGAAAGTGACACCAACGTACAGAAAAGGAATACATATAAAGTTTTTATTTTACATTAAATTAAATGAACAACTTTCCCAAAGTTATAATAAATGATGTCAAGTCAACTTCCAAACAATACTTCAAAAGTAAAACAGATTTTTTAAAAAGAGTTTTTGTTTTTAAATATTCAGTTTCTGAAAAAGTGATTAGGAATGTATATTAATGAGATGTGAAAACTCATTGGTTTTTTTAAAAATGAATTTGAATTTTATTGGTTAATTGTGGCATTAATAAAGTATAAAGCTAGAGTGTTTTTTATAACAGTTTATCTGATGAAGTCTTGGAGTATCAGGACGAAAACGCATGTGGTTGTGTAATAAAAGCGTTCAAGAAGTTTGTTGGTGTCACTTTCGTGGTTTTGTTTAAAGAAAAGTACTGCATTTCCATTCTACGGCATTCTTTTGGTTGTATTTACTGCTAAAACAAACTAATATAACATGTGAGAGCTGTATTTACACTATGAATTTGGAATCAATTCTCTCACATAACAACAAACCAGATATCAAACATTGTCAGCACACACACTTTACCTCTTGCACAACAACAAGTACTGTTATGACTCTGTCATAGTCTATGTTTCAGTGAATGAGTGGAGACATACTTCACTGTACTTCACTGTACTATATGAAGAGAGACATGACTAATCTCTCAGATTATCTGTCCCAGGCAGGTATGTCCATGGCCCTAAGCAACATTCCAGCTTCAAGCAGGATGATGTCTCAATATAAACAAAACATGATTGACTTCAACAATTGACTTAGCTTTTGTTGTCATTCCGGGAGGATCCAGTATCTGTCAGCCTGGGAAGATATAGTTGACAGACCATGCTGCTTTGCCTGAGATGGTCTTCACCTGACACCTTTTGGCTTTCGGTTATTGGCAAAGGTACTTGCCTCTCTCATAGTGGCCCTTGTAGGCAATGTCAGAACTACTACATTCCCAACATAAAATAATCCACTAGAGACAAACTGAAGGTTATGCTGCTTAATGCAAGGAGTGTAAATCAGAAACTGCACTCACTGAAAGCACTCCTTACCTTGGAAGATGCCCATGTCTGTACAGCCACACAGACATAGTTCAAGGCTACAGAGAGTCCCCTTGGTCATGCAAGGCTACAATGCCTTCCACACATTCAGACATCGAAATGAGACTGAAAAAAAAAACAAAGGCAGAGGCGTATACATCTTCATTAAAGAAAAATGCATCTCCAGACTGGTCAAACATTACAACTTCATAGTGCTACTCCAAGTCCAACTAACTGTAGGTAAACCCCCTTCCATATCATTGTTAGCTACAGGTCCCCCATGATGAATCACAAATACTATTCTGCCTAGTTGGACCTACTTGAGTCACTCACTATACAGCCAAACACCTTGGTCATGTGTGATTTCAACTATCTTTCCATCGATTGGGAGTCATATATAAGCACAAACATGCTCACCCTAAGGTTCCTGGACTTTATTAATACATAGGGTCTGTAACAGATAGTCTGCACCCCCACAAGGTGCTTGAATGTCCTAAACTTAGCACTCACTAATATAGGGAGTCTCTGCACTAACCCCTGTGTGTTGCGCCTTCTGGTCAGGTCAGATCAGAATTCAGTCTTGTTCAAATTCATGATAAAACCTGACACCACCCCCCCCCACCAAGAGCAGAAAGGTTGAAACATTTCTCCAAAACAAACTATAGAATTCTAATTTTGCCATAAGTAGTTGCAAACCTACTGCTACCACTATTAACAATGACTGCTATACAGAGGTGGACACAACCGGCCTATATAAACACCTATACAAATGTATAGAGTCAGCTGAACCTGAAGAAATCAAAACAAGGTCCTCACAGAAAAACAAGCCACCCTGATGGGCATCAAGCATAAATAGGTTATACAACAAGTGGAAGAAAGTAATGTCTAAGAACAAGAGGGGACTGATTCAGCAGAGGAGGGACACCCTCCACAGCTTGAACAAACAAATTAGCTATCTTGTAAAGTAATCTAAAGCCAAGTACGAAGGTAAACTAGAATCCCAAGCTAAAGGCAATTAGGAGGCATTCTTTAGCTACATCAGAAATCTAAAAGTGAAGGGCCAAACTAGTAGTGGATGGTATCACTCATCAGGATATCACCAACCTTCTACCAGACAGTTTGAGGCAAACTGCACCCCCCCCCCAGTCTCCACCAGATATACCACAAAGTATACCTGTCATCAGTCCTCTACCTAGTACCTCCAAAGAGCAGTTCATAACCATACTCTCCATAGCCAAAAACACAGCTCTATGGCACTGGATAACATCCCAGACAGCCTACTATATGGTCTGAAATAGGACCTAGTGGGACCAGTTGGCACTCTCTTCAACCACAGTGTATGTACTGCCTTAATCTCAGCATTGTGGAATACAGCAACAGAAATGTCCTTGCACAAAAGGGGTCCATTAACCAACCCTGGGAACTATAGACCCCTAAGCCTAACTAGCTGTATCTGCCAGGCCATGATGAGAATAAGCATGGACCTTATCAACAAAGACATTAGTAACCTTCAAACTCTTGTCCCAACACAATTTGGCTTCATTAAGGATGAAGCATGTTTATTAAAACTTGGTGGACTTCTTTGAGAATGTCACCAAAGCACTGGATGAAGGCAAAACACTACATACATTCTATCTTGACTTAGCCAAGGCTTTTGACACAATCCCTCACTCAGATATCATTGATAAATTCACACAGCTGGGAGTTAACCCATATGTTACTAGATGGGATGCCAACTGAATCACTGACAGAACACATACAATCAAAGTGGGGGATTCCACCTCTAGCAGCAGACCAGTTACCATTAGTATACCACAAGGATCTGTGCAGGCCCCCCTACTGTTTGGAATGTATTTCTTAGATGTCCAGGGAAAAATTGATGGCTTGTGGCTTACCATGTTTGCTGATGACTGTAAACTGAGTGCAAGCATTGAGTTCCCCAACAATGATGACATACTACAAAATGGCCTTGCACAGACAAATGACTGGTGCCAAAGCCATGGGCTCAAAATAAAAGCAAACTAATGTGTTATCATCCCTTTTGGCCAAGGGGAAGTCCCTGCATATTATAATATTAACAGTACCCCCCCGAGGCTGAAACCCTGTGGTGAGAGATTTGGGAATACAGGTTGATAGCAAGCTCAACTTCTATCACTATGTGTCCACCATGGTAAAGAAGGCCTTCTGTGTTGCACATCTCATAAGTAAAGGCATCACCACCGGAGCTAAGGATGTTATAACTCCTCTGTATTTATCCCTCACCAGACAACTAATAGATTACAATGCTCCCTTATGTCTGTACCTCACCATAGACCTGCAGCAGCTGGAGAGACCTCAGAGGTTTCTCATCAAGAAAACTCACATGACCTACACAAACAGACTGCAGGCCCTGTCACTGTTCTCTGTATCCTACAGGCTGCTGAGAGATGACTTGTTCCTGGCCTACAGAGCAGTCTCGGACCCTGCCCTAATGGAAATGCTGCACATCTGCAAGTCAAATGGAACAAGATTCACTCACTCTAGGGATCTTAACCTAGCCTGCGACATTAACAGGACATGCTGGAGAGACAGATATGTCTCAAAGATATTGCCACTCCTCTGAAACAACCTCCCAGTTCACATAAAATAGAGCTCCTCAATGACCCTATTTAAGTGTAATGTAGACAACTGGATGAGAGACTGTAAATTTCCCCTGGGTGTGTCACCCATGTCCCTCTTGGATAAGGGCAGTTGGTGCTGATGATACACTTGCCCTGCAAATATAGACTATACAAGTTGGTCAATAAAGGAACAACATTATAACATGGCTGGGTTTCTAAAGGCCCTAGGGCCAATACCTAGTAACCTCCTATGAACCTAAAGTGATGTCCACCTGGGCTGCAGGACAGTGTCTGATCTTGCCCTGGTGGGATAGTTGTATATGCAATAATCTGATATAACTGATTACATCAGCATGTGGTGGTACATCAGCATTGTCTGTTGATCATATAGTAATAACAGTGTCCCACATGCTAGTGTAAAAATATCTCTGTAATGTCAAGTAACAGCTCTCTCTCTCTCTCACACACACACACACACACACACACACACACACACACACACACACACACACACACACACACACAAACACACACACGCATGCACGCACACACACACACACACACACACACACACACACACTTGACTGCAGTGAGAAGAGAACCTCTACTTATCTAGGTACACAGGCTACAAAACATAGAACTATATGCAAGTACTATGGCACAAGTCTGACTTTTACATCTTTGCAGGTAAACATAGTGGATGACATCAGCAGTGCATATTGGAGAGAAGAAGATGGGAGGCCTGCTTGAAATGGATGTGTAGGTAGGTGCAAGTATCAAAATACTGTCAATTTATGGAATTGTGGCAATAACTGCAGGATACATACTTGCTCGTCTGGCTTGGCATACACACGCACACATACACAGTTGAGTATAGTGAGAACAGAACATCTACCTAAGTATACAGACTACAAAAGTTAGTACTTTTCACAAGTGCCACCGCACAACTCTGACTTTTACATGACTGCAGAGCCAGTTACAGTGAATGACATCAACAGTGCATGTTGGAGAGAACAAGGTGGAAGGCCTGCCTGAAATGGATGAGTAAGCACACACACACACACGCACACACACACACACACACACACACACACACACACACACACACACACACACACAGTTGACTACAGTGAGAACAGAACCCCTACCTATCTAAGTACACAGCCTACAGGCCTCAGTACTTTATGCAAGCACCACAGCACAAGTCTAACCTTTACCTGGCTGTAGGTTAACTTATGGTAGATGACATTAGTAGGCCATATGGTGGACAACAGGTTGACAGGCCTGCATAGGCACATAGATTCATGACTTCATATGAGGTCAGTAGCCTAATTGTAGAGTGTGTCTTAGATGTGTAGAAGCCTACCTGTGTAAAAACACAAGTACCCTTATTGAGCATAGTTGTATGTTTGAGTTTAGTAGAGCAAGTTAGTCAGCACCACTGGCTGGCCTTGTCCATGAGGGAGCACACAACATCATATATTACACTTTGTAGTGTGGTTGATGTATGTGTGTAAAACATACTGAGCTCTCAGGGTTGTACTGGTTCTGTGTGTGTGTGTGGGGGGGGGGGGGCAACACATGCATGTATTGTGAATATATGATATATAGAATGTGCCCTGAATTTGCAATGTTTCCACATGTAGTTTTATATCATAAAAGGAAATGGGCAATAAGCACCAATCAAAAAGCATAATATAAACACAGTTCCATAGTGCAGTGAGCAGTGGATTTGCACGATGGTTACCAAACTGTACTCACATGAGTTACGCCTGTTTGCACATGGGTAAGTGATGTGCAAATGTGAGCTGTGTTACTAACATCAATAAAGACAATACTATATGGCAGATAGTTTATTTGAACCCAGGACCATGTGTATGGCAGTCCTACACTTACACATGTTACTACAAGAATGCTGAGGAAACACTTGTCAGAGCTGCACTTCATTGCTGTAAACTGCAGTGTCACAGCAGTAAAACAAAGGTTGCACACACTATACTAGATCTCAGTAATATCTGTACTCTAGGCTGGGTTTTCACAATGGTCAAGGGCATTAATTGAATGTATCTGGTTACTGTTTTTGGCTGTCTGCTTCATAGGTGGTCCGCCACCCTTCCCGCAAACCCAATAAACACAGCCATTACCTGCTTATGCTATTTGCACTATGTGGCACATCACACAACAAGTGCAATGCATAACAAGAGGAATAAGAAAGAAAACCTTAGTAATGGACACATATAAGTAAAATAAGTGTCTGCTGTCACAAGTTAAGGCACTTTCTGTACAAATCCACCACTATTTGCTTCATTACTGCACTAAGTTAAGATATACAGGGATATCCTATAAAATGACCACAGAATACATTCTAGGTTCAGGACCTACCTTGCAAATGCAGCAGTTGAGACTATTTTATTTCAGGCCAAGAATTTCCTTGTGTCTTCTCCCATTGTATTGAAGTATACAGGAAAAACAGAATGTAGGCTACATGTATGCTTTATAGCTTGTTGAATAGCTTCACTGTGCTGAAAATCACTTGCTTATGTTGTAATTAGCAGCTAAGAAAACATCTACTACTTTACTGGATATATGAAACCCATTAGTGCATGATGTGCACCTATACTCCACTCCATGCACTGATGCTGAAATAAGGTGAACACATGGGCTCTTATTACTTTTGTCCATGCCTATGATGTCTTGCAAACAAGCAGGCCAAAAAGTTGAGGGAAGGTTGTAGACCCTATAGTAGAACCCAGGACCTTCTATATTTCAGCCCCCTACATACACTTTCTCCCGCAGGAATAGTTCTGTGACAAGCACCATGAAACCTGCCACTCATTGCTCCATTTTCTGTGGTTGCGCTAAGTGCTGCATCATGCAAACAAGAATGGAAATTAAAAAAATAAATTTTATCTTAATGCATGACTCCACTCAAAAAGCTCCAAACTGAGAAACAAACATAATACAGATGAAGCACTAGAAGGCACTGTCACAGTAGGGTCTATATTATGGGTTCCTATGAGATGACCGAAGGCGCATTTTGTTGAATGCATGTTGGTTGAACTTGAAATGTCAAAAAGGCAAAATGCTGAAGCGGCATATAAGAAAATTCTTTCCCTGGGAAAGAAGTCGTTTGGCTGCTTCTGTCACATTGCCATTTTTGGCACTGTAGTGTGATCTCGGAGTTGGTATATTTAAGTAGGGGGGTGGGGAGCACAGCCCCCCATGTCAGGGGGTGTGGAAGGTGAACCCCACCACTTTATGCAATGTTTTAACATCTTTTTATTTTTTATTTTGGGAACAGTGATTTTTTTCCCCTGGGAAAAAAAATCGCTGTTCTGGTTGTTCAATGTCTTGCGAATTTGAACTTTAGAGTTCGATATAACAACGTTCGATCATTTGATCATTCATTGTTGTAATATAGACCGTATATTACTACCTCAAAACTTCAGTTCTGCGAATAGCAAAACATTGACACGTAAACAACAAAATACGAAAAGTACGAATGGCCACTTCTGCAAATTTTTTCACAGGGAAAAAAATTGCTTGGCCATTATTGGGAATTTTCCCTTTTCTGCAAAGTAGAGCGATCTCAGAGTTGGTATATTTAGTTAGTGGGGCTATGGGGGGCAAAGCCCCCCACTTGATTAGGGTTTGAAAGTTTGTTTTGCTGTTGGTCGACCAAGCAATTTTTTTCCCTGTGAAAAAATTTGCGGAAGTGGCAGTTCATACTTTTTGTATTTCGCTGTTTACTTGACGTTTTGCTTTTTGGAGAACTGAAGTTTCGAGGTAATAATATAGACCCATCACAGCAACACATGTTTAATGTAAGGATTAAGCGCTTTTGTCAAGATCTTTCAAAGACTTCTTCAGAATCCATTTAAAACTTCCCAACACACACTTTAAATACCCCTCCTTCTAGAATCACATGATATAAAACACCAATAAATTAACAACAGTAAAACTAAATACATGTTTAAACTTACACTGTAATATAAAATGCTCAACAATATATACGGCACATGTGAATTTATAAACATGAACCATATAAAAACATACTTGAATCAAATGCTATATGATAAATATAATACACACAAAGCTGCTGAGAGTAGGCTCCAGAATCCACAATGAACTTGAAAGATACCAAAGAACAAATCTGTGCAGAACTGCTTTATTACAACACACTAGCGCTTTCACAAAATGCTTCTTCAGGTGTAAAGCTGATACAAGAAAACACACCTTAAATAGCCAGTTTAAATAATCACATGATGCACTCTAATTAATTATTAAAGAGAACCTTAAAATCAACTTTAAAACATACATATATACTATTGATAAAACATACACCCTATATAAAAACATATATATGACATTCTGTATATAAACATATTTACAACTATTGTTTAGTAAAAAATATATATATAAAAAATAAAAAACAAAAATTACCTATGCAAAGCCCTTTTACTAAGAACTGGCTTCAAGGGCACATGTTCATTTAAACCATGACCATAATTGGCTCTGAGCATCACTATCCACCTAGCCTCTACTTCCTCGGTTCTGGCTCTAATGTCACCCACTCTTACACTCTCATATGTCCTAGAGACAACCATAAACATAAACTTATGTTGTACCCCCATACTTTGTACATGCTTAGCTAAAGCATTAGTATTACTCCCTTTACCTATATGGTAATAATGCTCTCTTATTCTATCCTTAAAGGTGCGATCTGTCTTGCCTACATAAAAACATTTGCAGGCAATACAGCTAGCTAAATAAATCACGTGCATAGTTTCACAGTCAGCCTGCACCCTAACATCATAAACTCTACCTGTGTTTGGATGTACAAAGAAGGGTTCTTTATTAATATACCTGCACTGTGAACATTTGCCACATGGTCTAGTACCAGGTATTGTCAAGGCATGCTTTACTTCCTTAACATTACACAACCTTCTTCTTAAATTCTTCTTATTCTACTGTGTTGTAATAAAGCAGTTCTGCACAGATTTGTTCCTTGGTATCTTTCAAGTTCATTGTGGATTCTGGAGCCTACTCTCAGCAGCTTTGTGTGTATTCTGTTTTTCGTTTTTTATAGCTGCAGAAGTTTCTGGTGCTTGGCCTTTTGTGTTTTTCTAATTTGCTATATGATAAATGTTTTAGAATACTAGAAATAGAAATAAATTCATATAAGCCTGGTGGCATATTTAATTTTATTGTTGTTAATTTATTGGTGTTTTATATCATGTGACTCTAGAAGGAGGGGTATTTAAAGTGTTTGTTGGGAAGTTTTAAATGGATTGTGAAGAAGTCTTCGAATGATCTTGACAAAAGCGCTTAATCCTTACATTAAACTTTTTTTGCTGTGACAGTGCCTTCTAGTTCTTCGTCTGTATTGTTTTTATAATAATGCAGACAAATACAATGCATTTTAACAAACAATAAAGAGGATGACACAGAACTTGTGAATTGTGCACTGCTTACATGCAATTTTACACTTCACAGACCTACATGTATACCTCTGTAAGTGTAACCTGACCCCCCCATGTCATCATTCACTGTTGCCATGCATTCAACACAAACATTGTGGAAGTGCCTACCTGAAGTGAACATCCATACACTGTTACACATTTTTGGATTTCAGCAATTTGAATGGGTTTTGACCTAATTTGCATATTCGCCATGCCGACAGCCCTGAATCTACATGATTGGCAACTATGTAGAGAGGGAAACTGTAGGGGAGCCTGTGTTGTACAGATAAGGGAGGGTATTACTCAGGTATGTATCTTCACAGAGGAATGCAGGTTTTGGATTCTATGTTTCATGGGATTTACACTTTTAGCTGTCTACATTAGTTACAAGTACATTGTTCATTTGGGTGTGGGAATACAAAGCTGCATTTATGTCATGGCACTTAATAAGGAAGTGTTGCTATATTTTCTGGCATCCAACATGTCTGAGAATGTCATAATGTGTGTGGGGTTACATGTTAGGGTTGTTCTGTACAACTGTATGGACATTCACTTGTTGTTTCTGTGTAGACTATTTTCGTGGCTGTATTCAGAAAACTTTTGAATTCATGGCCAACATGGAATCTACAGTTACTTTACAGCTTGTTAAATTGCTTCACTATGTTGATTTCCTTCATTAGCATACAATTCAGCTACTGATGCTTTCATTTGCATGCCATGGAAGTTTCCCTGTTTGCTGATGGTTTAATAAAGATATTTCTTGTTTAAAAAAAAAGGGCAGGAACTGAATAATTTATAGGTTCATAGGTTCATACTAGGCTATCTGCCCTAGAGCATGTATAAGCCTAGCCAGAGTGTGTTTGGCTTTCGCCACCCATTTTAAATTAATTTTGCTATGCCCTTTTTCGAGGTTAGTATACTGTGCCTCTGTCTAACAGTGACACAGAAGTGATACCCGGGGTAAACCTACGATCTCCCATCCACTCATCAAGATTCCTCTTGAAGAGAGTCAATGAGGGAATCTGCCTAACCTGGACTGGGATTTTATTCCAAAGTGAAGGGAGACTCTGGGTTATGAATCTGTCCCTCCAGCATGTCCTATTTATTTCAGTGCTGAGGTTCAAGTCTCTCGAGCGCGTAGCTTGATGGGATTTGGATTTTCTGAGGTGCAGCATGTCCATTAATTCCAGGTTGGACATGGCTTTATACGTCAGGCACAGATCGCCTCTGAGCAGGTGGTATGCCACTGAGTAGAGCTGGAGTTTCTTTAACCGGGCAGCATATGGCATCTGTTTGAGCCCTTTGATCCTCTTGGTGAGGTACTTTTGGGGTCTTTCCAGTTGCTGCCGGTGTCTGGTAAGGTACATCCCAAAAGGGGCATTGTACTCAATTATGGGCCTGATGAGAGATGAGTAAAGAGGCACGATGACCTCCCCTGATCTAGATGTGAATCCCTTCATGAGTAGGTGGGCTATATAAAATGTTTTTCTAACCACTTTGGCCACGTGGTTGTCAAATGAGAGATTGCTATCAATTTGGGTCCCCAGGTCCCTAATTACTTCTTCTGTACTTAATGGATTACCACCTATGTGGTAATTTGTGGGCACTTTGTTTTTGCCAAAGGGGATGACTATACACTTTTTGGTGTTTAGCTTGAGGCCATGGCTCTGGCACCAGTTGTCTGTTTCTATGAGGCCCTTTTGGAGGATGCTTGTGTTGGCTGGAGTGTCGATTATGGTGCTCAGTTTGCAGTCATCTGCAAACTTGGTCAGCCACAGTCCTTCCGTGTTGGCCTGTACCTCCGAGAAATATATACCGAACAAGAGAGGTCCCAGGACTGAGCCTTGTGGGACGCCACTTGTAACTGGTTTGGAGTCTGACATGGCTCCAGCAATTCTAACCATGTGGGTTCTGTCCTTGAGCCAGTTTGCAACCCATCTAGTGACATAGGGGTTTATATTTAAGCTGGTGAGCTTATCTATAATGCCTGAGTGGGGTATTGTATCGAAGGCTTTTGAGAGATCCAGGTAGGCTGTGTGGACCACCTTCCCCTCGTCAATGGCCTTAGTGACTGTTTCAAAGAAATCAACCAGGTTTAAGAGGCAGGATCTGCCCTTAACAAAGCCAAACTGGGTAGGATCCAGTGTCTGTAGGTCCCCAATATCTTTATTTATGAGGTCCATGATGATCCTTTCCATAGCTTTGAAGACCAAGCTAGTCAGGTTTATGGGGCGATAGTTTCCAGGATCCGTTGAGGCACCACCTTTGTGGAGAGGGACCACTGTTGCTGTACGCCACTCTTTGGGTACATATCCTGTAGTAAGGCTGAGATTGAATAGTAGTTTTATGTTTGGGTTTAGATCTTCTTGGAGTTCATGTAGGACGCAGCCCGGGACACCGTCTGATCCCATCGACGCTGTGTTTTTTGCTTTGGAGAGGGCAGCTCTTACCTGAGCATCTGAGATGTCAGGGGGGGCAGCACTCTGCTGGGATAGATATTTGCCCTTTTGGTGGGGAGCGGGGGAAAAGTTTGCGCTGAACCTGTCAGCTAGGATGTTGACAATGTCTGTGGGTTTGATGTATTTTTTTGTCATTTTGGACTAATTCGGAGCATATCTGGGAATTCCCACCCAGGTTCCTAGCATAACTAAAGAAAGCCTTGTGATTATCCTTAGTGTCCTGTGCAATCTTTCTCTCAAAGCTGGCCTTAGACGATTTTATGAGTGCCCGTAGTTTTTTGCTAATACTGATCAGAGATGCCTTCCCTTTTTGGGATTTTGCTCTATCATGTAGTAGCTTCCTCCTTCTATTGTATAGATTGTTTATGGCTGGGGTCCACCAGACAGGACATCTGCCTTTAGAGGATTAGGACTTGGTTTTATTTGGGATTGCATGATCCATGCATTCCTGAAGGTGTTCATAGAATGCGTTTATAAAGGATTCTGCGGTCTGGGCCGTATTTTCCACAGGCCCGGGGGCTTTGAAGGATTCCACCTCGGTTTTGAGGAGTGTGAAATTTGCATTAGAGAAATTTTTCACTGTGGTTTTCAGGGCAGGGGGTGGAGTCGGGATGTGAATATCCAGTGAGATTAGTTTATGGTCTGATCTTACCAATGAGGGATACACTTCTGGTCTGGAGCATAGAGTCCCCATGTTGGTGATGATCAGGTCCAGTATGTTTTCCCCTCTTGTGGGAGTGATAACAAGTTGTTCCATAGCATTTGAGTTTATAAACTCTAGGAACCTTTGGGCTAGGCTGTTGGAGCTGGAGTAATGCTCCCAGTCTATGTTTGGGTAGTTGAAGTCGCCCAATATAATGGTGTTTGGAGAGAGCTTCATATTTTCCAGTGTTCTCAGGAAGGCCGTGTGGGGTTCCTGGGTTTGGGAGGGTGGTCTGTAGCAGGCTATAAACTGGAATGCAGTTTTACCCACTGTTAGTTGCACATGGATAATCTCTGATGCTTCATGCTGTGCCACTAACCTGGAGGTGTGGGTATCTTTGACGGATATTGATACTCCCCCTCCTTTTGTGGTTCGGTCCAAGTTTTGGGGCCGAAAAGCATGGTATGAGGTATAACCTGGTAGTGCTGGGGTTCTCTCGGGAGCCTTGAACCAGGTTTCTGTTACTGCACAAATATCGATGTTCTCCATGCTAAGGAGAGTTTCGAGTGCGTGCATCGTGAGGTTTAGACGTCTGGCGTTGAGTAGCATTACTCTTAGTTTCTTATCCCTTGTGATACCTATGGAGGTGGGTTTGTCTTTTGAGCATTGCCTAAAAAAGGCACTATGGGGGTAGCAAGAGCCTTTGCCAATATCCGAAAGCCCAGGGGTGACAGGTGCAAGCCGTCCCTAGCAAAGCATCGTGGCTTCTCGAGCATGTTATCCCAGGCTGACAGGCATTGGATCCCCTTTGAATGACACCAATACTTAGGCCAATTGTTAAAATTGAACATCTTGTCTTCATTTTGTGGCATCATTCTTGGTGAGGGTAAGATGCTACTCAAGGTCAGGGTCATACCGGCCTGGGCTACATGCTCAGAGAGCTCCTCTATGTCTCTTTTCATGTAGTCCAGGGAGGTATGTCTCAGGTCATTCACACCAGCATGGACAATGACTGAGTCATATTTGTACTTGCCTTGGAGTGACCTGAGTGCTTGTGTTATGTGGCGGATCCTAGCGCCCAACAGGCAGCTCACCGTGACCTTCTCCTTGTTCAGCCTGGTGAGTTGGACGTCAGTGTGCCTGACGATAGAGTCACCTATTACAAGTGTATCAGGTGTGCTGTTTAGCCTTAAGGGCTGTGACTGTTCGGCACACTGGCTTTGTGAGCTATGTGTTGTACGTGTTTTGTTTTGGGGTAGCAGTTGCTTGGGTGTCTGCTTTGGAGGTCTCTGCTGCTTAGGCAGATTTTTATTTAGAGCCTCCGAGTATGTTTTTGTGTGTTTATATGTTTGGTTTGCTGTCATGGTAGGTCTATGTGAGACTGGAATTGTAGTGAGTGTGGTTTCCTTCTCCTCCTGACTGGTTACGCCAGTACTGAGTTGAGAGAGCTTAGCCTCCAGTATGGCTATATGGTTGCATCTCTCACATGTGTTGGAATTTGTTGGGTGGAGGAGAGGGTTGTCTGTGTACATGAGGCAGTTGTAACATTGCCTCAAGATTCCCAGATTCACCAGCTGGACTGGAGAGGAGATTGACAACTGACCTTTGGACATGCTAGAATAGTATTGGGAATTCCTTTATAATTGAAAAATAAGGGCTAATGGGGAACAAGGTACTCAAGGGGAGTTTGTGAAGGTGTAGTACTTTTAATTTTTTAGTGCTGACTTATATAATTGCTTTAGTGGGCAAGTGCCAGATAACTTAAATGCAATGTGTTACAGGTAACTTAAATGCAAAAATGACAAACAGTAACTTTCTTTCAAGTGAAACAAGGAAATAAGTACAGTAAGCAATGCAGATATCACTAGGGATCCGCAGAAGCGCTGAAAAGCCGCGTTTTAGGTGGAATTAGCATTTCAGGGAAATAACAAGCAAACAAACAACAAGCATACATGGTTAAATGATATTTAACAATATATGTGAAGTATAAAGTTAGTAAACATCAACTTGTTAATACAGTTTGATTACTTTTATATAAATGCAAATTTGCCTATGTCACAAATGATAATTCAATAAAGGTGTTTAAAAAATAAACTACGCCATTGCTGCACAAAATTTTATATGCAAAGAATTTGCTGTAAACAAATTACAATGTGTGTACTGCAAGCAAGTCAACACATTAAGTAGTAAAATGTTGCTATAATTTGATAATAATTTCATTTGCAGGTTTACTGCTAGTTCAAAGCTCCAATCTGAAGTTATCATACATGACACATATTGTGTGTGTTTTGTTAATCAGATATGATTTTTTCAGTTGTATCATAGTTTTCTGGATAGTACAAGTAGCAATGATATTTTTTTCCTTCCAGAACTTGGATTAGCTGTATATTGCTACCATTCCAGATTAGAAGCCATTATGCATGTTTTATGGACTCGTATGATTGTTACAGAATATTGTAGCCATTTATTGAAGGATTATACTGCCCTTGTTATATCTGAAATTATATTATACCATGACCCCCCCCAAAACGTGCACGCTGATTGGCCAGCATGCCCGTTGTAAATCGAGTTATACTAATGGAAAAAGGTCCGGTCGCCCGGACTTTTTTCCATTAGTATAACTTGTTTTTTTAAAACACTGTCTCGCTATGTTAAATGGGTTTAACATAGCGAGACAGCTTTAAAATAAGCAACGGAGATCTCCGTTGCTTATTTTAAAGCTGTCCCGCTATGTTAAACCCATTTAACATAGCGAGACAGTGTTTTAAAAAAAAGCAACGTAGAAAGCAAGATCTCTGTTGCTTTTTTTTAGTGTTTATTAATGTTAAATGAGTTTAACATAGCGAGACAGTTTTAAAATAAGCAACGGACATCTCCGTTGCTTATTTTAAAACTGTCTCACTATGTTAAACTCATTTAACATAGCGAACACTAAAAAAGCAATGGAGATCTTGCTTTCTCCATTGCTTTGCCCACAGCTCTGATGTACCGCGCAGGCGCGCAGTACATCAGAACTGCCGGATGCCAGACATCTGCGGAAGGGCAGCAAACAGGCATTATACTATGCCATTATTTAAGAAAAGTAATAGTTTCTTTTCTTAAATAATGTCATGGTATAATAGCAATAACCGCCTGGTGGTAATGCTAATTACCCACGATTGGCTTTGTTTGGTCCTCGGCCCTCGGGACCAAACCACGCCAACCGTGGGTAAATTTAGCATTACCCACACCCAGGCGTGGGTTATTGCTATATTATACTAAGTGCATAGTAAAACAGGTTATCACTTCAGAATTAGCTTACTCTGTGTCCAACTTAAGCTTGTTTCTTCTATCCTACTTACAAAGGAATAAACTAGCACTTCTCCCATGATTATAGCTTCTCTATAAATAATACTTTGTATATTTAGAAATCACAATGGAATATATGAAGAAGATACCTGTAATGCACTTTCTTCTCTGTGAAAGAATGTGTATCTATCTATCTATCTATCTATCTATCTATCTATCTATCTATCTATCTATCTATCTATCTATCTATCTACCTCTCTGTCTCTCTGTATATATATATTATATATATATATATATATATATATATATATATATATATATATATATATATATATATAAAGAGAGAGAGATATATATATAAATATATATCTATATATATAGATATAGATATACATATATAGATATAAATATATACAGATATAGATATAAATTAGATATAGACATAAATACATGTACACACACACACACACACACACACACACACACACACACACACACACACACACACACACACACATATATGTATATATACAATTTAGCTGATATACAACATTCAAGAATAGGCAAAAATGTTGTCAAGCACTTACATGTGCTGCATAGCTTTCATTTGTTATAACTCAAAAATAATAAAGAAACATATATTTAAAAAAATCACAAATCATAAATGTATCAGATCTCATTTGTGTGCTGTTTGTGATGGGCTGAAAGAAGTGTACCTGTATTAAAAAATACAAATGGGTCTTGGTATAAAAAACATGGTCATGTAAAGGGATTCAGTGTTTATTGCTGCAAGTATGTAGTCCTTATGTCAGCTTGATTCATAAAACAGAATCACGGTATTGACAGGACTGCAGATGGACAATATAATTCTTATCTCACTTAAAGGACTATGGATGATGTCCACTATAATTTTCAACACACCAAGACTGCTTCCTGGTCTGCAGTCATTGCAAGGAATGACTTATATGGGTTTTGCCTTCTGTTGCCATGATTGTAAACCAGTGCATCTTAATGTGGGGATCTCATGCAGCAAGTGTCCCCATTGGCTGGCACAGTACTGCTTCACTATGAGGAAGTTGGCATTGTGGGTGCACCTGTGGCACCAGTTTGATTGCACCACATGGGATGCCATTGCTGATATTTTTTTTCTATCATGCCGATGAGTTTTTCTTTTTTTTTCTTTATTTTTAATGTAGAAATGATGTGTTGAATAACCTTGGTAGCTGAGCAGTACATCAGTAGGGAAGAATAATTAATGGAGTTAGAATTTTGTTTGGGTTCAGTAGCTTATCCTGTTGAGACCAAACCATATGCAGTTGGAGTAGTGTTTGAGAACTCTGCATGAGCTGGGGAGTTACAATTTAATTTGTATTATACTTACATAATGAAGCTGAACTTTTTGTGATGTTTTACCCCACTGTGTAATAACTACAAAGAATTGCAAAGGGCTTTGATACATCATTCAACACTGTACCAGCCCTGCTCCATGGCACAAAATATTAATTAGCAGTGCCCATTAATTCTATCCAAGATACTGACAGAGTAAGCAGCTATCAATAGAACTCTCCTCAGGGAAAAATACTTTTGACAGGAAAAACTAATTTAGTCTAGTTCCTAGTTTGTAAGAGGAGCAGCATATTTTACTTCTTAGTTTCATTAACAACCAAAATTGTCATTATTATTCTTACCTCAGGCAGTCAAGCAGTGGATATTTCAGAAGCTACACTGGCAGGTTGCACAGGAAACTTCATCAGACTCTCTAAGTTGTGGGTGCTCTCATCCATACTCATAAAATAGTACCCCACATAAGCATACTTTCAATTTTGTCTTCTTTTTTAGACTCACAGATAACTGAAGTCCACTTTCTTTGTTGATGTGTTTTCTTGTACATGATATAATGGGAACAGTGTGATAAACCTGCTGTATACAAGCTGAAATCCTGTTGTGATTCAAATGCTGGAAATCAGGGGTACCATTTAACTTCTGTCCTATCTTACAGTGGGGGGCTGCTGGTGCTTATCACAGTTTTGGAGGAGAGGTTTGTCACTTCATCCCCAAAATGCAACAGAATCTAGATACTTCTTATTTACAGAAATCATTAGTACTTCCTATATTTACAATTGTGTCCAAGCACAAGAGACCGTGATGTAATATTACAGACTGAGAACTATGGCATGCATGTCCACGAATTCTCAGTCCATAAGGCCACTCTTGTATCACTGAAGAAAAATGCTATTTAAAAATTGCCATGACTTTATGCATGCTAACATCTTGGGAAGTCTTTATTGGTGTACTTCCCAAACAAATGTGTGGAATTTGTGTACGCATCCTTTTTAACAGGGCACATCCTTGTTACCTAATACATTTTACATGCCATTTACAACTGCATCTACTTGAAGTAATGATACTTTTGGGTTTCACTTGTGTGGACAATGCTCGTGTTAAGCCCAGAGTGACTGACAGATAGGTGAAGAGATGAATGAATAAATACCTAAACAAATAATGACTGGATACCATTATCAACAGTGATTATGTGTTGTGCCTTTCTCTTTCAGTGACTGACCTTCATGGTGTGATTGCTGACTTTGTTGTGGTGGTCTGGGTCCTACTTTGTAGTGTCCCTTGCAGTGTACTGAATGAGGAGCTTGTGGAAGTATTCTGCTGTCTGCTCCATAGTACTTTTAACCTGGTAGCCTAATGGCTTCTGTTACCACCACTGTCAGCAGATATCTCATTTTTGTGGTCTGATGAGAGTTGCAGTGACTTACTGTGGATGTGTGTATCAAGTATGTGGGGACCATTATACTATCTCTTGGATCCCTTTGTCAACAATGCTGGGAATTGCTTTAAAAATGGTGTTTGCTTCATCATGAAAGATACAACACATCAGACTGCTGGGGAATATCTTATCAATAGTGTAAGGGATCAAACAGTAATGGAAGGAGGCTGGAGAAACAACTAAGTTAATGTTATATTATAGGCATCAGCAACAAGGATGAGGAATGAATAGTTAGCTAAATGGAAGATAAGCTTGCTGAGGTTTGATTTTGGTGTTGAGGGAAAGAGGCAGAGCCCAGGTCTGGCATGCCTGTGCTGGGGATGCTAGGGTGATGCATTTTCATGTACAGCATATACTGCAGCCAGCATAGAGATGTTAAAGGTGACAAAGATTATTGTCATCCTGCAGACGAAAACTGAGGAAGGAGCATGTATTTATGTGCAGATATACTTTAATCTGCTAATACTTTATATATGAATTTACTTTATCATAACATTGCATTGTTTATTATTTTTGAGAGAATTGCAACTATAATGTGTGCCATATTAGAATATACAATGTTGACTATAGAATATTTGCTAAGATTGTCAGTAATTATTTTATTTAGTATTATACATATTAAGAATATTCATCACATGTTTCACACATGGCTTAAGTTTGAAAAAGCTTTAGGTTGCATTAGAGAGCACTTGGAACACCATGGTTACGGGGGCCTTGTGGCTGTCACATTCCTAACCTCACTTTGTTATTTCATCTAGCAAAGGACTCAGATCTCTGTCAGAATAAGTCAGTTTCTCTTTTGGAGGGTATGTGATTCACATGAGGTTTATCATACATAAAATGTTATTATTAACTCTACTGTTGAATGGGGAATTATTTTAGAGCAGATCAGACAATTGTATTTGAATTAAGCTATTGCTTTGTCACAGCTCTGCGGTGCATATTGCAGTAGTGATGAAATTATTGCTTTTCTGAAGTTTTTCCAAGAAAACTAAAGGGGGAGTATATCATTCATGTGTGTGTGTGTGTGTGTGTGTGTGTGTGTGTGTGTGTGTGTGTGTGTGTGTGTGTGTGTGTGTGTGTATGTGTGTGTATGTGTGTGCGCATGCTCGCACGCTTGTGTGTGTGTGTGTGTGTGTGTGTGTGTGTGTGTGTGTGTGTATGAGTGGGCGTGTGTGTGTGCGTGTGTGTGTGTGTGTGTGTGTGTGTGTGTGTGTGTGTTTTCACGCCTGCTGCATTTTTTGGACTTTAGTGTGGATTATATTTCATTTTAGTCCTACGTGACATGCAAGAAGAAAACATGATAAGTATAATAATATTAATAATAATGAAGGAAGAATATGAGAAAGAAAATATTATGGAATATGGGAAGAAAAAACAGTCTACTTTTGAAGTTTTTCTTTCTTCTTCCACATCACTCTTTGGGTATCAAATTTCTCCAAATGTTAGGATAACCACTCTTTTCTTTGTAGTGGATGAAGATGGACTTTACAGGAATTATCTGCATGTTTTCAATTGCTTTGACTATACTTACTTGATGTTTGCCTTCTTCTTCTTCATGTAGCACTGTTTATGAAATGAAAATCTTGCAAATATTGAAGGAGTGAGAAAGTCTATATAGAGTACCTTGTAATATTTATTTGGTTTTATATGAACATGAAAGTGTTAATGGCATCAGATTCATATTTAAATATGCTATACTTTAATATGCTACTAATTTAGTGGTCAGATCTCTGTTTAGCATAGGAGGACAGTATGACATACTTTTGAATTAAATTTCAAGGCTTAAATATACGATTTACAATAATGTGCTGGACATCTAAATCAGGAAATGTATATTTCTTATTTATTAGGGCTCATAAAAATTGAAAGTGAACATCTGATTTATTTTAATGTTACATAATAGTGTTTTAGATTTTAAGTGAATAAGAAAAACACGCAATACATGTCTGGTTATGTGAGTATTTTAAACACCAATGAATATGAGAATACAAACACAGGTAGTGAATAAAATAAAATGTAAATGAGCTTTTTACTCCTTATTCTTAAGTATAGACTTGGAGATAATAAATGTCTATAAACTAATATTTGATTGCTAAGAATATGACACACTTTCTTCTGCAGAGTCTAATGAAGTTAATTAAGTTAAAATCTGTGTCAACCAATCATAACTGGAATTTTTTGTTACTTTCTTCGGCTATATCTCTAAGCTATTTCATTAAAGTCACATATAAAGCATAACATATAGGTATTTTTGCTACTTTCTTTCTCTATATATAAATGAATTAATTAAAGTTTATTATAAAGAATAGCATACAAGTATGTAAGTGTATTTGAGAACTGTAGGATATACATATTTTAATTCCCTTTGTTTAAGAAATATTACCAATGCCTGTGAACATGACACCTCTTTTAGCATTATCTGCTTCTTTTTATACTATTCCTTTTATTCTTAAATTATTTACTTATCTGTCATAAAATAATTAAATATTTAACTTCATTTTGTGCTCGTTGTATTTTTTTTTTTATTTTGGTTAGTTTGATATATAAGATCTGTACTGTACTGTACAGTATAATGTTTAAGGTGTTACCTTCCAGACACAAGGTGCAGGGTTAGATCCTCACTAGGAGTAATTGGCTAGACTTAAAATGGCCCTAAACGGCAGTTAGCCTAGTACTGTACTAATCTATAATCTATAGGATACTTTGGTTTGCTAAATAAGTTAAGTCATGATTTGTCTTGATTAAACTAGGAATCTGTTTGATATCAATATGGAGTCTACTCATTTTTTTAAATGTAGACATTTAGTTTGTTGGGGGTGTTAACTAAATTTAAGGTGCAAGTTGATGTTTTCATATAATTTCTTTTCTTCTTTTGTATATTTTTGCTTTTTAGTAGTTATTGCATTGTTGGTTATATTAATTCATATAACAATGTTGTAACTGATACAGAAGTAGGTTGGATACTTTCTCTAAATATAAATGGACTGAATAAAAGTTAATTTAAGGAATAGACAGTTCATATTTTTGAATATAAATAAAGCTAATGATGCCATACTAGAGGAGATTTATCTTTTGAAAGAAAATATAGACAAATTAAATATTTAAGGTTACATAACATTTTTATTTTCATCTTTTATTAAAAAGAGTTGTAGGTATAATATGAGGTTCTATATTACGTGATTGAACAGTGTTGTTCAATCACATAATATACAATGTTCAATGTTCAATGTTCAAACATGTAATAATTGACCCCTAAATGTTAAACCATCAGAATGTCGAACAGTTCAATGGAGATCTCCGTACAGTATGGACATGGAAGCTTTCCATTGTCTGCACTGTAGTGTGAACTCGGAGTTGGTATATTTAAGTAGCGGAGGTGTGGAGGACGGTGCAGGGGGGCTTGCCTCCCTACTTAGAGCATTTTTATGGTTTGTTTGGGTGTTTTTATGTTTTTTTTTTGCCGTTCGACATTACGGCGTTTTGACATTTAGGGGTCGATTATTAAATGTTCGAACATTTCACTGTCCGATCACGTAATATAGATGCATAATATGAAAAAGTCTACTGATGCCCAAATTTGAATCCACTTTTACTTTTAATTAAAGAAAATCATAATTTTAAAAATATAATTTGTTTGGCACTCATTAGAGTAGTATTTATATGGAAATGTCTTGGTGTAGAAAAAAAATGAATGACTATGATAAGCCATTATCAATATTATAAGAATATTTAAATATATTCAAGTCATAGGTATGATAAGGGGGAACATGCATACAGCTGTGTTGCAAGTATTAAATAAAATTGGCAAGAATTTTTGAATCATGAAGCTGCATTATTATTCACAAATTCCACAAGATAATGTAAGTTAAAAAAGATAAAAATGTATTAAAATAAATTCGGGATATTTGAACTTGCATTAGTAATAATAATATATATATATATATGTGTATATATAATTACTCCTAAGAATTTCATTATGATACGTTATATAAATTCAATACATGTGATTCTAATGTTGAGAATACAGACATCTTTTTTACTAACAATATTGATGAAGGGGTCCGGAAGTAAATAGTGTGGAAAGAAATAGCCAGGGAATTGTTATGTCTAGGCTTGTATAGGCCCTAGGGCCGATAGCCTAGTACCAACCTATGAACCTATGAATCTATGAACAATTAATAGATAATAGTCATACATATGCATACTTAATAAGTCTAATGTTGTGGCACTATTATAATGAAGTTAATGTGAACTGGTATTCTGATGTCATTGGTTTTTCAATCAGGAATTTTTTGTTTTTTAATGATATATTCTTCCCTTGTCTCATATTTTGTCTTTCTTGTTTTTTCCTTCACCATCCAACTATGTACGCATATTGTCCTTCTTCATCACAGATGTCATGCAGTGGGTTACTTTTGGTTTAGATGTTTTGTTGCTTGGTGTAATTTCTCCTACCACGTCTTTGGATTGGTGTTGGGTTAGGTATATATCACAATCAGTAAAACAGTGAGTGAGTGTCACATTTGAATTGTGTCATGTGCAATATCTTGAAATTATAGTTCTGGGGATGGTTCCAAAGATTGGTAGTAAGTGCTTCCATGTTAGCTTGATACTAAGTTATACAATGATGGGACCTACTAGATGTTGGGATGCCATTAACAGTAACCAGGCAGTACTGAATGACCAATAACTTAACTGAGAAGCCCTATCATGTGATATGTAAGTCTAATGTCACCTAACTGGCTTATTTTTGTTAAATGTACACCCATAGATGCAATAATTTTCTTGTGGCATCTCTGGTGCAAGACTGACCCATCCACCATGTACATGGACTCAGACCCATCTACATGCACCACTGTCAGCAATATATATCTGCTAAGGCTTCACTAGTGTACAGATACAGGCTGACATGGATGCTATGTGAACAGCCATGTCACACATAAGGATCATTATGCCATTGCTCCTGGCCTCCACCATTCCCATGTACCGACAGATTTCCTAATGTATACTCTGCAGAAGTCTAATCACCTCTACTTGACTCGTAGTGGCAGTAGATTGGATAGATGAAGGTGTACCAAGCTGCTGGTATCCATGACACCTTAAATAAAACCAATGCCCTAACCCTTTGAATCAGTCATCCCTTCACTGTAGCAGTAACTACTTCTCTTCAGGTGTTAAACCTTGGACAGTGAAAGACCCATTCCCTGTGGTATTACGGGCAAATGCATTCTGCCTTGCCTTACTCCTGGAATGGGACACCGTCTCATTAGCTTTCTACCTACTCGGTGCCAATGTATGATTTCTTCCACTGATGGCATTTATATCTGCCAATACTTGGTTCCATACCTTAGTACTCTCTTTAGCTGCCTTGAACCCCATTTTCCAAATTAGTGTTTTCCAATCATCATAAGTGCATCCATGAGAATATGGTTTTCCTCAGCAGTGAAGTTATCTCTCCTGTGTCTTACTACCTGATGCTGCAAAATGTATTTCCTAGAAATAACAGATTGGGTATTACAACTGTAACCCTGCCCTGAATGAAAGGAATCAGAAAGGCACACTTCCTGCAGCAGTTTTGTCACACAATTCAATATGAATATTGGTCATAAAAACTTTTATATCATTTAAGATTTGCACTTTTCCACGTTATTTCTCATATGTGCATATGTATCTGCATGTCTTGCTATTTTTTGTGTGCAGGAATACTGAATTGTGAAGTGCCATACTTAACAGACTGCAGGAGGTGTGTGACTGTAGTACAGGCATGCTAAGGTACTTGGAAGGGGAGGGGAAGAGCCTGTTTCTTAATTGATGACTGATGTTTTCCTTCATGAAATTTAATACTGACTATGAAACTTGGTCCTTTGCTTTGTTTATGTCAGGTACTATTAGCTGTGACAAATAAGGGGAATTGCTAACTGGAGAATATACAAAAGAAATCCTTAGTAGCATGACAGCACTCAAGCTGGGTGATTTCAATAACAGAAATATGTCTTACTATTACTTAACAAGCTATTCCATGACTATTTTTAATATGTGGTAATAATTTCAAGTTATTGTCGCTTTTACTCCTAAGTCCTTTTTATAAACTATGTGCTTTAACTTTAGTTTTTTGTCAATATTCACTGAATTGCAGTAACTAGCAGTGCTTAAAATGGTGACTGACGCTCATAAAGTTTCAACAAAGTTTCAAAAGTTTGGGAGGGTGGCTTAATGGCTAAGGTGTTTTCCTTACAAACACAAGGTGCAGGGTTTGAGTCTCACAAGGGATAATTGGCTAGGCTTAAAATGACTCACAAGGACTGCTAGCTTAGTACTAAACTATGAACACATTTTATTAAGTTTATGAAGTTCTTATATAAATGAGGCTTGCAGGCACATGATGCTATGGACTGCATTAGTTTGGACATGTCTAAATGTAGCCAGTGTTGTAAGCAGGTTTGTAATATTGCAACAGCATAACAAACTCATATGTGTGTTTTCATACTGCATATGCACAAGCTTTGCCATACCAAATGTGTTCCCATGCATCCTGTCAGCTGTATTTGAATTGCTTCTGGTCATGTTGCATAGAATGTGGTTCACAGCATAGGAAGAGGTTTCTGTTAGCTGATGCATCTTTCACAGGAAGTTGTTATGGATGGTGCCTTGAACACATAAGTACACTTTATGTCAAGCAAATAAACCAGATACATTTAGAAATAATAAAAAAAAAAAAAATCATTTATTGCATTGTACTATATTACGCTAATTGTATTAGACATTGCTATTACATTGATTATATTTATTGTAATATTTCAAATAGGTATAATAAATATTTGTATGATAGATTACTATAATAAACAGATTTCTATATGAAATCTTAAAATGTAATATTATAAAACTAACAGTAGTTAGTACTGTAACATACAGACCATTCCAGTATAACACTGACAGTAGTTAGTACCGTAACAGACAAACCATTACAGTATAGCACTGACAGTAGTTAGTACTGTAACATACAGACCATTCCAGTATAACACTGACAGTAGTTAGTACCATAATAGACAAACCATTACAGTATAACACTGACAGTAGTTAGTACCATAACATACGAACCATTACAGTATAACACTGACAGTAGTTAGTACCGTAACATACGAACCATTACAGTATAACACTGACAGTAGTTAGTACTGTAACATACAGACCATTCCAGTATAACACTGACAGTAGTTAGTACCGTAACAGACAAACCATTACAGTATAACACTGACAGTAGTTAGTACCGTAACATACGAACCATTACAGTATAACACTGACAGTAGTTAGTACCCTAACATACGGACCATTACAGTATAACACTGACAGTAGTTAGTACTGTAACATACGAACCATTACAGTATAACACTGACAGTAGTTAGTACCATAACATATGAACCATTCCAGTATAACACTAACAGTAGTTAGTACCCTAACATATGAACCATTACAGTATAACACTGACAGTAGTTAGTACTGTAACATACAGACCATTCCAGTATAACACTAACAGTGGTTAGTACCATAACATATGAACCATTACAGTATAACACTGACAGTAGTTAGTACTGTAACATACGAACCATTACAGTATAACACTGACAGTAGTTAGTACCGTAACAGATGAACCATTACAGTATAACACTGACAGTAGTTAGTACCCTAACATACGAACCATTACAGTATAACACTGACAGTAGTTAGTACCGTAACATACGAACCATTACAGTATAACACCGACAGTAGTTAGTACTGTAACATACGAACCATTACAGTATAACACTGACAGTAGTTAGTATCGTAACATATGAACCATTAACACTGACAATAGTTAGTATCGTAACATACGAACCATTACAGTATGACACTGACAGTAGTTAGTACCGTAACATACGAATCATTACAGTATAACACTGACAGTAGTTAGTACTGTAACATACTAACCATTCCAGTATAACACTAACAGTAGTTAGTAATGTAACATATGAACCATTGCAGTATAACACTGACAGTAGTTAGTACTGTAACATACGAACCATTACAGTATAACACTGACAGTAGTTAGTACTGTAACATACGAACCATTACAGTATAACACTGACAGTAGTTAGTACCGTAACATACGAACCATTACAGTATAACACTGACAGTAGTTAGTACTGTAACATACGAACCATTACAGTATAACACTGACAGTAGTTAGTAATGTAACATATGAACCATTACAGTATAACACTGACAGTAGTTAGTACTGTAACATACGAACCATTACAGTATAACACTGACAGTAGTTAGTACCGTAACATATGAACCATTACAGTATAACACTGACAGTAGTTAGTACTGTAACATACGAACCATTACAGTATAACACTAACAGTAGTTAGTACTGTAACATATGAACCATTACAGTATAACACTGACAGTAGTTAGTACTGTAACATACGAACCATTACAGTATAACACTGACAGTAGTTAGTACTGTAACATACGAACCATTACAGTATAACACTGACAGTAGTTAGTACTGTAACATACGAACCATTACAGTATAACACTGACAGTAGTTAGTACTGTAACATACTAACCATTCCAGTATAACACTAACAGTAGTTAGTAATTTAACATATGAACCATTACAGTATAACACTGACAGTAGTTAGTACTGTAACATACGAACCATTACAGTATAACACTGACAGTAGTTAGTACTGTAGCATACGAACCATTACAGTATAACGCTGACAGTAGTTAGTACCCTAACATACGAACCATTACAGTATAACACCGACAGTAGTTAGTACCGTAACATATGAACCATTACAGTATAACACTGATAGTAGTTAGTACTCTAACAGACGAAAAGTCCAAAAGTAAAAATGCAAACCAAGCAGTAAAAAAATATATAAAGGAATCCAGGCCACCGTTTAGGGCAATAGTAAACTTTTATAAAACAAACACAGATACAAAAATGAGCGCTTTCGTCTGGAACCTAGACATCATCAGATAAAAGACACACCTGCTACTCTTTGCTTAAATACCATTCAGTTGGTACATGTCATGGAAGGAAAAAACTTTTACGGAGCTTATGTTATGGAATACAACATGTTTTCAGAGTCATTTACTGATATAGTTAGAGCTAATTGGAATACACTTAAAACAAACAAAGAGGTGTATGATGTGGTAGGGAAAAAACTTTTTTTACCTATAAAATGGGTAAAAACTTCAAAAGAATATTTGAACAGGTTGATAGGGCTACTAGCATCTTCAAAGCAACCACCTCATGTGATAATTGTAGTTTGTGCCATCTCATCTTTAAAGAAGCATGGATCAGGCTAAACAATGGTTTAAACAGTGTTGTTAGATTCCGTAAGGGAAATTGCAAAACCATGATGATTGTATATATGGCCAAGTTTGTAGGATGCCATGCATTCTACATAGGTAAAACAGAGAGAGCATTTAAAGATAGAATGTATGAGCATCAATATGATATATGAACTGGTACAGAGACTAGCGCCCTGTTTAAACATTCTTTGCTATGCCCTTCTTTTAATGGTTTCAAATTTGGCATTATAAATCTTATCGTAAAAAACAACTTTAAAGGTGGGGACATTAAAAATGCTTTGCTTAACAAAGAATTGAAATGGCAGCTTAGATTAAAGTCCTTTATTCCACCTGATTTAAACGAATATGTAACAATCAAATCTGTTTTAACATCTAAAGCAGAAAATATTTGATTTGTTGTATTCATAAAATGTTAAAATGTTCATTCATTTGAAGTATATATATATATATATATATATATATATATATATATATGAGACGTTTTATACAATAATATAAATGTAAATACTTTAATTCTACTTGCAACACAATTATATTAATGTGGAATGATTGTTGGCACATTCATTATTGTGTTTTAAGTTTTTTTTATGTACTTGTCTAGGTACAGGATGCATTGTCTGGGTTCAACTTGTCTGGATCCAGTAATGTGTTATTATTTTTTAAAAGTAATTTTTAAGTGTGTTTTGCTTTTAATATTAATTGCCATGTACCAACTGAATGGTATTTAAGCAATGAGTAGCAGGTGTGTCTTTTATCTGATGAAGTCTAGTTTCCAGACTAAAGCGCTCATTTTTGTATCTGTGTTTGTTTTATAAAAGTTTACTATTGCCCTAAAAGGTGGCCTGGATTCCTTTATATATTTTTTTACTACTCTAACAGACGAACCATTCCAGTATAACACTGACAGTAGTTAGTACTGTAACAGACAAACCATTACAGTATAACACTGACAGTAGTTAGTACCATAACATATGAACCATTCCAGTATAACACTAACAGTAGTTAGTACCGTAACATACGAACCATTACAGTAAAACACTGACAGTAGTTAGTACCGTAACATACGAACCATTACAGTATAACACTGACAGTAGTTAGTATCGCAACATACGAACCATTACAGTATGACACTGACAGTAGTTAGTACCGTAACATATGAACCATTACAGTATAACACTGACAGTAGTTAGTATCGTAACATACGAACCATTACAGTATGACACTGACAGTAGTTAGTACCGTAACATATGAACCATTACAGTATAACACTGACAGTAGTTAGTACTGTAACATATGAACCATTACAGTATAACACTGACAGTAGTTAGTACTGTAACATACGAACCATTACAGTATAACATTGACAGTAGTTAGTACTGTAACATACGAACCATTACAGTATAACTCCGACAGTAGTTAGTACTGTAACATACGAACCATTACAGTATAACACTGACAGTAGTTAGTACCGTAACATACGAACCATTACAGTATAACACTGACAGTAGTTAGTACTGTAACATACGAACCATTACAGTATAACACTGACAGTAGTTAGTATCGTAACATACGAACCATTACAGTATGACACTGACAGTAGTTAGTACCGTAACATATGAACCATTACAGTATAACACTGACAGTAGTTAGTACTGTAACATATGAACCATTACAGTATAACACTGACAGTAGTTAGTACCATAACATACGAACCATTACAGTATAACACTGACAGTAGTTAGTATCGCAACATACGAACCATTACAGTATGACACTGACAGTAGTTAGTACCGTAACATACGAACCATTACAATATAACACTGACAGTAGTTAGTACTGTAACATACGAACCATTACAGTATAACACCGACAGTAGTTAGTACCGTAACATACGAACCATTACAGTATAACACTGACAGTAGTTAGTACCGTAACATATGAACCATTACAGTATAACACTGACAGTAGTTAGTACCGTAACATACGAACCATTACAGTATAACACTGACAGTAGTTAGTATCGTAACATACGAACCATTACAGTATGGCACTGACAGTAGTTAGTACCGTAACATACGAACCATTACAGTATAACACTGACAGTAGTTAGTACCGTAACAGATGAACCATTACAGTATAACACTGACAGTAGTTAGTACCGTAACATACGAACCATTACAGTATAACACTGATAGCAGTTAGTACCATAACAGATGAACCATTACAGTATGACACTGACAGTAGTTAGTACCGTAACATACGAACCATTACAGTATAACACTGACAGTAGTTAGTACCATAACATACGAACCATTACAGTATATCACTGACAGTAGTTAGTACTGTAACAGACAAACCATTACAGTATAACACTGACAGTAGTTAGTACCGTAACATACGAACCATTACAGTATAACACTGATAGCAGTTAGTACCATAACATATGAACCATTACAGTATAACACTGACAGTAGTTAGTACTGTAACATACGAACCATTACAGTATAACACCGACAGTAGTTAGTACCATAACATACGAACCATTACAGTATAACACCGACAGTAGTTAGTACCGTAACATATGAACCATTACATTATAACACTGACAGTAGTTAGTACCGTAACATACGAACCATTACAGTATAACACTGACAGTAGTTAGTACCGTAACATACGAACCATTACAGTATAACACTGACAGTAGTTAGTATCGTAACATACGAACCATTACAGTATGACACTGACAGTAGTTAGTACCGTAACATACGAACCATTACAGTATAACACTGACAGTAGTTAGTATCGTAACATACAAACCATTACAGTATAACACTGACAGTAGTTAGTACTGTAACATATGAACCATTACAGTATAACACTGACAGTAGTTAGTATCGCAACATACGAACCATTACAGTATGACACTGACAGTAGTTAGTACCGTAACATACGAACCATTACAATATAACACTGACAGTAGTTAGTACTGTAACATACGAACCATTACAGTATAACACCGACAGTAGTTAGTACCGTAACATACGAACCATTACAGTATAACACTGACAGTAGTTAGTACCGTAACATATGAACCATTACAGTATAACACTGACAGTAGTTAGTACCGTAACATACGAACCATTACAGTATAACACTGACAGTAGTTAGTACTGTAACATATGAACCATTACAGTATAACACTGACAGTAGTTAGTACCGTAACATACGAACCATTACAGTATAACACTGACAGTAGTTAGTACTGTAACATACGAACCATTACAGTATAACACTGACAGTAGTTAGTACTGTAACATACAAACCATTACAGTATAACACTGACAGTAGTTAGTACTGTAACATACGAACCATTACAATATAACACTGACAGTAGTTAGTACTGTAACATACGAACCATTACAGTATAACACCGACAGTAGTTAGTACCGTAACATACGAACCATTACAGTATAACACTGACAGTAGTTAGTACCGTAACATATGAACCATTACAGTATAACACTGACAGTAGTTAGTACTGTAACATACGAACCATTACAGTATAACACCGACAGTAGTTAGTACCGTAACATACGAACCATTACAGTATAACACTGACAGTAGTTAGTACCGTAACATATGAACCATTACAGTATAACACTGACAGTAGTTAGTACCGTAACATACGAACCATTACAGTATAACACTGACAGTAGTTAGTACTGTAACATACGAACCATTACAGTATAACACTGACAGTAGTTAGTACCGTAACATACGAACCATTACAGTATAACACTGACAGTAGTTAGTACTGTAACATATGAACCATTACAGTATAACACTGACAGTAGTTAGTATCGTAACATACGAACCATTCCAGTCTCTTACTTATTATTTTTTCCTTTTTTGTCTCCCTTTTCAGATGCAAAAGGAGCATCTTGTGTGCATTCTTCTATTGCTTGGGAGAAATTAACTACCAACTCATTAGAGGCATGCTTTGCAGGGTAGGAGTGGCAACTCCTTCTCTGTAGATAACCCATTTCACTGTCCTGGTCATCTTCAACCAATGAGACATGCAATGCCACCACACACTCTACATTGGGTGTCTGCCTACCCAGGCTCACCTGGGCAAGGCTCTGTCTAAGAGTCTCCAAGCCAGTGTGATGACAGCAGCAGTCCTGTGTCTCTCTATTCCCCATCATATGTACATTCACCATTTTGTTTCAGATTCACCCCTTGTACATTTCCACAACTCCTACACTGTCATCATTTGTCCATCATCTGCCTATCATTCATTTCATTTGGGAACCCAGACTGGTAAGTGATCACCAACCCCTCTCTATCACCTGTCTCTGTATGTGTTTGTCAATACCCTTATCACTCTATAACCCTTCTTTTACTACTCTCTCTCTCCTTCCCCATCTTCCCTTTTATATTTCAGAAAAAGGGGTTCTACACCCAACAACAACAACAACAATAACACAAAATATCCCCTCCACCAGCACAACCGTTTTATGTCTTCCTACTGTATTTTCCTTGTCTGCTGTCTTTCCTTTTTCCTTCTTTCCTATCACCCTCTTTCCATACTTACAAAAGCAATAAACTGACGCCCATCAAAGGACACATGCAGAGTAAGGCCATCAGGACAGTTTCTTGAAGTTGGTATCCAGTTGCCCCAAGCCCTGGTATGAACATTGTCCTGTTGCCAAGTTTCATGATATTGGTGCACAGTGCCACTTAAAATCATACTATGACAACTTATAAAGAAGTTTGGGGGACTTATGATGATAGGCAGCAGTTACCTACATGTGAAAACAGAAATACATCACTGCATAGTTCTTAATCAATTTTACACAGTTCTATCTTTGCACAGTTTACCTGTGTGATTGTTTGCCAAAACCAACACTGCTAGTCCACACTTGCTGTATTTGCATATACGCGTATGCACGTTTTACTTTTCACACGTTTGTGCAGTGCAGGACTATGAATGCAACTCTTACTATAGGTAAACTTACTTTGCAAATTAAGTATTTAAAAGAAAAAGCTCTTGATATTGATGGTATTGCAAATGAAATCTGTAAACTTTCCCTAATAACATTACCAACATAATACATGATATATTTAATAATATTATTAGAAATAAAATTCCATCATCCTTGAAATATTAGAGTTACTGTACCATTATGAAATGAGATGAAGATCTAATTTATTGTAGTCCATATAGGACACATTCCTTACAGCATATAGCCTATAAATTAGGTCAATTTAAGCAAACAGAACTAAGAAATTTATTTCTATGTGGTACATAAAGATCAAACTGGTTTTGTAATAAACATGCTTAAGATGACATTAAGAGAAAAGACATTAAGAGCGATATAGCTCACAGCCAGTCTTCACCAACACCTGAATAGTGTTACTACTGTCTTGCAGCCAGATACATCATTTTGTGACAATGGCCACATCCCACCTTTATACTTCTAATATAAAGAAAGGCCTCATTATCTCCTAATTTTCATGTATTTGAATCATAGTTTCTACGGTGATGGGAAGGTCATTGCTGCTCATGTAAGTGCTGGCATTTCCCCCAAATCACTCTTCCACACATATAAGTACACAAAACACATATACACACACACAGGCACACATACAAACATGCATACATACACACACACACACACACACACACACACACACACACACACACACACACACATATATGCACACGCATGAGTCACACACTCACACATAGCACAGTCCCCATATCTTTCCCTGACTCGTCTGCCCTTCTGTGGTCCCCCCACCCCAATTCCTATAATAGCTGTAGTGCCATTATGGTATATGTCTAGTATGCCCTGTTGCCTAGTATGTTCCCCCATACCTCAGTACCCATACTTATATCATTGTTTTTATGGCACTTAAAGGTAGAATCCCTGGTGTCTCGTGGTCTCCCCTCCACTCCACCACCCATCCCTGTCCTGAAGTCAGTGCTATTATGGCACTTAGAGTGTAGGCAATCTTTGGTATCTAGTGTTTCCCTGCATACTTGATCCCCATCCTGAAGTTGTTGCCATTATGGCACTTAGTAATAGTGTATGTAATCCTTGGTATCTAGTGTTTTACAGTACACCCGATCCCCATCCTGAAGTTGGTGATGTTATGGCACTTAGAGGTACTGTACGTAATCCTTGGTATCTACTTTCCTCACTCAACCACCCCCATCCCATTCCCAAAATAAATCAATCATGCGCACAAATACTTAGAAATCACACTGGCAGTGGTTTATTATGGAAAACCACAGTCGGCATTGTGCTCCTTCACAGCTTGTGCCTCAGGCAACTGACGCTCAAGGAATTTTTCCTCAGCCTCCTGTAGATAATGCCAATCATTTACTTAGTGATTGATGTTTGCTAATTTTACAGTATGTACACTTTTAATGTAGATTAATGCTCCCATCCCATATCCGCACATATAAAAGCTGAACAAAAATATTTACTTTTATCTATATTAGCTATGGCAAGAAAAATAATAATGAGCATTTGGATTAAGCCTATGGATCCTTCATGTGACATTAAATATCAGTAATTTAGCTTATAAAAATAAGTTATATAGTAAGTATATATATATATATATATATATATATATATATATTCATATAATGTATATATATATATATATATATATATATATATATATATATATATATATATATGTGTGTGTGTGTGTATGTGTACGTGTGTGTTTTTTAAGTGAGTAAGTGAGTATAGCGAGTATAGCTTTAATATAACTAGGTTTTAGTGATTGATTGAATTATCCATGTGATTGTATAAAATAGATGACTGCATATGGGTTGATTATATACACTGATGAAAGGTTTTTCCCAAAAGCTTTGTATGTGTTATACAATTTTAGATACATTTTTCTTGGTTGAGACCCAGCATTTGTTTTTTTTTTTCTTTTGTCTTGTTGTGGTTTGCTGTTGATCTCTTTTCTCTAGCCCCGTTCCTTTCAATCTTTCTGTTTGTTTTGTTGGTGTGGGGTGGAATGCCTATTCAGTTGGATATGCAGAATATGTAGGATTTTGTTCCTGATACCCAGCCATTGCTTAACTTATATGGTGAAACGAAAACGCAGTTGTGGAATAGCGTTAATACAGATTTTGGCGTGTATGCTGTTTTTACGTCTTGTCTTTTGCTTGTCTGGTGGTGGATTTATTAAAACCCAAGGAATTCAACAAGTTTTTCCTGTTTGGTTCCTCTTTGAATGCTTAATAGTCATTGCTTAACTTAAATACTTCATTCAGTCCTGCTGTAGCAGTGAGACCTAAGACATGTCGACAAGTGGACAATATGTTGAGTATGCAGTCAAATCTGCTTCTACAAGGTACATTAGGTTTGCCATTACAACCAGAAAGAAGTGTATCTGAACATGATGCTACAATTTTACAATGAGTGCTGTCACTTGAGAAGAATGTATTGGCTTTCAGGCAACTCAAATGGCAGAGGTTTAGCTTTCAGGCTTACTTGCATTTGGGCATCATACCATAGGGCCTCAGAATCCTCAAAATGTTGACATACAGTAATTTGTATCCCTCTCTACTTAAAAGATGGCAGCAACTTAATTTAAAATTGAATTCCAATTACATGCTATTGATGAATGACTTTTTCTTTGATATAGAAAAAGCATTACAAGACAAAATCATTACTTTAGAGGATTGTATTTTTTCTCTGCCTAATTTTGGTGCCAGTTCATCACTTTATACAAATATGTTTAAATGCTTTAATTTGTTTCAGTTGAAATTAGAGGCAGTGAAGAGGAAAAAGTTAATGAGGGATAGTAATGACTTCAGAAAGTTCAACATTTTTTCATGGCCTAAACAGCATGATGCCAACAGTCATAAAGTAATGGTAGGAGAGTCAATGCACGATTTAGATGCCATTACTTTACCTAATCAGGCAAAATAAATGTCAGATGCAATGAATACTAAAACTGTACAGTTGTGCCCTGTTTCTCAAGTTGATAATGTAGGTGCATTTGGTTCTGTTAACCTTGCTGACCAATTGCAAAGTAATGCACCATCTCCTTCTAATATTGGGCAAGGTTTTCACAATTTACAGACCCCTTTGTGGTACAATTTTCCACAGAAGATAGAAGTCTGAAAATGACCCAATTCAAGAGGAAGAAGAAAGCAAAGAAAAAAATGACAAGAAAGAATAAGGTACAGGGGTACAGAAACATGCAGTCATTCAGCAACCATGAGATAAATAGAGAAGTAGTGGTTGTGAATTTATCTGACATGGTACTATCTTCATCTGATGTTTCACTTTTGGCTAAAGGATTACAATTTATCCCTTTGAGCAGTGCCACATTAGCTGATGCCTTGATAGAACTTAAAACTTTTGCAAGGAATTTGAATCTGAAACTATTATTTAAAAATAGAGTTTATGATAATGTTTGTAAATGTTCTAGTACGTTTATACCTGTTAATGCACCAGTTATTAGTGCATTTCTGAATGTATGCGAACAGTGGATATGTAGATTGTTCGATCAACCTGCTGATAAGTACTATAATTTACCATTAGATGAGCAAGATTCATTACATTGACTGTGCAGTAATCCTGATATTGTTATAAAACAAGCCAATAATGAAGGTGCTATTGTGCTAATGAATCAAAATATTTATGTGGGGTCTATTAATGATCTTTAAGTGATGTTAATGTGTTTAAAGTGATTAATATGAATATGGTTGATAACATTATATAATGTGTTACTAGTTATGTATAGGAGTTCTAGATGCAAAATAGCATTATTACTGAAATGTTTGACTTTTTATTTGCAGCCCACCCTATAATCCCACTATTATGGTTTGCCAAAAATCCATAAGGATCCACAAAATCCACCAATGAGACCCATTGTGTCAGCTGGGGTTGGGTCACAGAATCTGTTTTGCTTTATCTAGAACAGCTGCTAAGACCTTTATTGAATAATGTATGGAGTTATATTCATCACACAAATGATTTCCTAAGGGTGCTATATCAATGGTATGAATCTAATACCATGTATGATTATATGTCGATTACATTAGATGTGAACTCATTGTTTATAGTCATATGTAATTGCTATGGCATACAAGCCATTAGAGAACATTTGGTTAAAAATACTGACTTTGTAGGTACTAAATTGAAACTATGTGTCATCTTTTAGAATTAGTTTTAACTGGTAATGTTTTTATGTTTGATAACACCTTGCAACTTCAGATGTTAGGGGTAGCAATGGGGACATCAGTTGCTAAGACTTATGCAATCTTGTGTTAGATCAATGGGAAACTAATTTTATTTATAACCCTGCAGTTGTTTATACAGAGAACATTATGCTCTACAGGTGCTTTGTTGATGATATTTTTATGGCATGAAAGTGTGATTTGCCTAGTTTATTAACATATGTAGAATTCTAGAAAGCACTACTGATTTTCTGAAATTTAACCAAAAATTCTCATTACCTGATATTATTTTTTAGATACTGATATTAAAAAACAAGGACAAGAACTTTCTATGTTTGTTTAAAAAAGATGGCAGGCGAATAGATTTTTACATAGAAGAATGCACGCTAAACATATCTGTAGAAGGATTGTTAAAGGTCAGTTTTTAAGAGTAAGTAGGCTGGCCAATGATAAAGAGACATGTAAACAGCAAGTTCAGAAAATGAAGGATGATTTTTTTTTGGTTAGACAGTATGACAGGTCTTTTGGATGAGATGTATGAACATGTTCTTAATGAATGTGAACAGCAGCCATTGTCATATTTTGCTAATTGCCAGCAAAGGCCAGTATTTTTGTTGTAAGCAAAAGTGATCCAGTTTATTATATCACTAAATATAATATTAGAACAAAGTTGATTACTAAAATAATCCACAGTACTTGGGGGATTTTGCAAGCAGTGCCACAACTGACTAAGTTTACAGATGTGAAGCCACATTTTGCATATAGGAAATCACTCAATCTTAAGCAAAAACTATGTTACAAAGAAATGCATCAAGAAAATAAAGTAATTGCTAGCAGAAAGATAGGAATGATACCTTGTTATAATTGCATTTTTTTGTAAGTATTTGTTGAGTAGTATTGATTTTGTTCATCCTATTACTTGAAATATGAATGTATGTGTTTTGCAACATATAACACTACAACATACTGCATCAAGTTGTCTGTGTGGTGTCTGCCTCCTTTTATATTGGTCAATCTAATAGACAGTTGAAATAATGTGCTTCAGAGCATCTTTCTGAGTTATGAAGGTGGGTACTTACCAATTAGTTAGCTAAATATGTTCATGATAATGGTGTGGACCCCCAGGATTAAATGTACTGGCAAATATTAAACCTATTCTCAAGGTTAAATGGATGAAGTTATAGTTTTTATTCTTCTGTGATTCATGACAGCATTAAAAATGTTTTATGTATGGGATAATTAAGAGTAATAATTTTTATGCATAAAATTCTTTATGCATGAAATAATTGAATATGTATTCATTTCTTTAATTAATTGCCATTATATGCAGTATAGTCCTAAATTATATGCTATATGTATATATATATATATATATATATATATATATATATATATAAATATAAATATATATGTATATTCGTGTGTTTTTAAGTGAGCATAGCTTTAATATAACTAGGCTTTTGTGACTGGATGAATTATCCATGTGATTGTATAAAATAGATGGCTGTGGTGTGGATTGATTACATATAGTGATGAAGGATGTGTCCCAAAAACTTTGTGTGTTATACGATTTTAAATAAATTTTTGGTGGCTGAGATCCAGTGTTTGTTTTTTCAAAAGGAAATTGTGTCACTTTCTCCAGCGCAGAATTAAGATCCCAAAGAGGAACCACCTGTTTAACAGACTGGTGAATATTTAAAATCCCTTTCATAAGCTGTTTCACTTGAAGAAAAGAAGAAAGGCAGCATCTCAGGGCAGACAAGCAGAAATGGTTGCTTAATGAACTTTTATAGAACAAAAGGAAAGGACAGCAGATAGTAATTACACATATATTGAAGAACCAGAGGCATATGGGCCTGAAAATAATCATGTTTCTTTGCCCTCCTTCTTGGCATCAACTAGAAAATATTCTCTACTTTCCCATATATGATTGTCTAGCAACAGGTTTCTTAGCCTCTTTTAGTAACTGCTGTACATCCTCAGAAAAAAAGGTGCCTGAAAGGAATTAAAACTCTAAAAGCTTTTGGTTAAACTCTAAAAACTCTATCATCTAGCCAGTCAGCTGAAGAAACTGAAGCTTGGGGTGTATCAGTCAACCCCTGACAAGTGTGAGAAAATCCATTCCTTGTAGAAGCTTCAGGTAATTGACCTTTGCCATCTTTAAAAGAAGGAGTATCATGCATGTCTAGGTGAAAAGGTGGTTACCAATATTATTTTTGTAGAGTCTGTTTGGATCTGTAAAGAAGCTTTGGTTATTATAGGAAATTATAATAAGGCATATAGGAGCATTCCCATCGAGGGGAATGAAAATGCATTTGTCATGCCTGATTGCATGGAGTCTTGGAGCAGAATTTCTCTGTCTGTTGTGGCTGGAGGCAAAAGGATATATTTGAAGTGCTCCCCACAGAAGGACCAGTTCATGGAAGACCCACAGATGCAACATCCATTTGTGAGAATCTGTCCTGGTCTTGTTCAGTTTGTCTGTCAGAATGTTCTGCTCTGACAGAATGTAGGCAAGCCTGGAGAGATAAATTGAGCTGAGATGGTAGAGTCCAAGTCACCAGAGCTAGTCTGCAGAGGGGGTGAGACCTGTTTCCCCCCTTTTTGTGTATGTACCATATCACTAAGGTAATGTCTGTGATGAAGATGCTCAAAGTGCTACTACTGAAAATGGTGACAGTAATGAATCTAGCAAAGTCTCCTGTGAGACTCCAGTTTCAAATTCTCTGAAAGCATCTCGGGAACTGTTTCAGTGAAAAATCCAGATAGTCCATTGTTTACGGTTGTTGAAACAGCCCAGAAAGCAACATGGTACTAACAGCCTTGGTGAAGTCTACAAAAAGTACCCCTGTTAGCTGACTGCTATCCATAGCCTTAAAATGTAAGAGGCAGTGATAGTGTATTATCTCTTATAGAACCCAAGCTTTTGATGGGATATATGTTGCATTGTTCAAAATATGCCTTAATCTGGGTGGAAACTGCCTTCTCTGGAATTTTTGATAAGGGTGATAGACGAGAAATGGGCCAATATGACTCTGTTTCGTCTTTTGGCCTCAGTTTAAGTTGTGAGATTACAATGGATAGCTTCCATTGATCTGGAAAAATGCCACATGGCAAAGATCTATTTATAATGTGCCAATAGAACAGTAATAAAATTGTAGAAAGCCCTTTGGAACTTTTAAGAAAATGCATCAGTACCGGGATAGCTTGACCAGAAACTGTTTTAACTGGTTCATTTCTAATAGAGTCATAGTGTGGAGGCTACTGATGAACTCATCTTTGTTTATAGAGACACTGGATTTGCAGTTTGGCACTACGTCAGGTTGTAGAAGAAGAAGATGACAAAAGATTCTGCTGTTTGAATATAATTAATGATCTCTTTGTTGTTAGTGTCAATATACTATTGCATTCTGGGTCTAGATTTAATGTGACGGAAATTAAACAAAGAAGAAAAAAAATGTCAGTTTTCAACTGTATAACTATAAATGCTTTAAAGTATTGTTAGTATTGTTCAGTCATGCATTATTTAAACAATTTCAAATATATTTTCTTAAAGTATGTCTACTGTGTAACCTTTAATTCATGGTCTCAGATGTTCCTGTCACCACAGAATGCCTAGTTGATGTTTGATGGGTTAGTTTTCTAACAGTTTATATTTGCAGAATTAAGAGGAAATAAAGACTTTGATTCAGTAAATGGATGTAAAGAAAATAATAAAATGCAAACCTTTAAAGTAATAATTGGCTACAGTTTCCTTTATTGAAAATCATACTTTTAATAATTAATTGCAATTTCCTTTATCAAAAGTCTCACCTTTTCCTTTTATTCATTATTGTATCTGTTTGTTAACATTACACTAAACAGAAACAAAATAAAATCTGAAATGACAATATCCTGAATACATAAATTGTGATGTATGTCTGAAGAGCAAGCAAAACATCAGACATGCCTGCAGTTTAAAATAACCCTAAAGCCTCACTACTGGTACATTCTTGGAACTGGCATGTAATCTGGGTAGCTATAGGGTGCAGTCCCTGCAATAGCTCTTGAAATAAGTCTTTTTTCCTTTGGTTTTGTGAATATATTGACACTTTCAGTTTTTGACTGTCAGTTTCTTGACACGAAATTGTTTCAAGATTTTGGCCGGAATTCATTGATAATTGCTGTATTCCTGCACAGAACTAATTTTCAAGGAAGTTACTGTAAGAAGAGCCACAGAAGTAATCAGACATGTATTTAGAAATTGAATAGTGCTGAAAGTCTAAACAGAAGATCACATAATTAAAGACAGCCATAGTGATAACAGAAGAAACAGTAGAGAGCTACAGGGCAGAAACTAAAACTCAAGATTGAACCCTACACTGTGGAGGTTTGAGGCATAAGTATTGCTACAAAGTCAACTGCTTTCTCTCTCTCTGTCTCTCTCATATATGTTTATGCACCACATCATTGAGGTAATGTCTGTGGTGAAGATGCTGTTTGTGCATGTGTACATGAGTGTTTCTGTGTGTGTGTGTGTGTGTGTGTGTGTGTGTGTGTGTGTGTGTTTGTATGTGTGCATGTGTACGTGTGTGTATGTAAGCATGTGTGCGTGCGTTTATGTCTGCAAGCACGTGTGTGTGTGTGTGTGTGTGTGTGTGTGTGTGTGTGTGTGTGCATGTGTACGTGTGTGTATGTAAGCATGTGTGCGTGCGTTTATGTCTGCAAGCACGTGTGTGTGTGTGTGTGTGTGTGTGTATGTGTGCATGTGTGTGTGCGTGTTTGTGTGTGTCTGAGACATTCCCAGTGTGTGTGTGTGTGTGTGTGTGTGTGTGTGTGTGTGTGTGTGTGTGTGTGTGTGTGTCTGAGACATTCCCAGTGTGTGTGTGTATGTGTGTTTGTGTGTGTATGTGTGTGTGTCTGAGACATTCCCAGTGTGTGTGTGTGTGTGTGTGTGTCTGAGACATTCCCAGTGTGTGTGTGTGTGTGTGTGTGTGTGTGTGTGTGTATGTGTGTGTGTGTGTGTGTGTGTGTCTGAGACATTCCCAGTGTGTGTGTGTGTGTGTGTGTGTGTGTGTGTGTGTGTGTGTGTGTGTGTGTGTGTGTGTGTGTGTGTGTGTGTGTGTGTGTGTCTGAGACATTCCCAGTGTGTGTGTGTGTGTGTGTGTGTGTGTGTGTGTGTGTGTGTGTGTGTGTGTGTGTGTGTGTGTGTGTGTGTGTGTGTGTGTCTGAGACATTCCCAGTGTGTGTGTGTGTGTGTGTGTGTGTGTGTGTGGGTGTGTGTGTGTGTGTGTGTGTCTGAGACATTCCCAGTGTGTGTGTGTGTGTGTGTGTGTGTGTGTGTGTGTGTGTGTCTGAGACATTCCCAGTGTGTGTGTGTGTGTGCGTGTGTGTGTGTCTGAGACATTCCCAGTGTGTGTGTGTGTGTGTGTGTGTGTGTGTTTGTGTGTGTGTCTGAGACATTCCCAGTGTGTGTGTGTGTGTGTGTGTGTGTGTGTGTGTCTGAGACATTCCCAGTGTGTGTGTGTGTGTGTGTGTGTGTGTGTGTCTGAGACATTCCCAGTGTGTGTGTGTGTGTGTGTGTGTGTGTGTGTGTGTGTGTGTGTGTGTGTGTGTGTGTCTGAGACATTCCCAGTGTGTGTGTGTGTGTGTGTGTGTGTGTGTGTGTGTGTGTGTTTGTGTGTGTGTCTGAGACATTCCCAGTGTGTGTGTGTGTGTGTGTGTGTGTGTCTGTGTGTGTGTGTGTGTGTGTGTGTGAGACACATTCCCAGTGTGTGTGTGTGTGTGTGTGTGTGTCTGAGACATTCCCAGTGTGTGTGTGTGTGTGTGTGTGTGTCTGAGATATTCCCAGTGTGTGTGTGTGTGTGTGTGTGTGTGTGTGTGTGTGTGTGTGTCTGTGTGTGTGTGTGTGTGTGTGTGTGTGTGTGTCTGACACATTCCCAGTGTGTGTGTGTGTGTGTGTGTGTGTGTGTGTCTGAGACATTCCCAGTGTGTGTGTGTGTGTGTGTGTGTGTGTGTGTGTGTGTGTGTGTGTGTCTGAGACATTCCCATTGAAATAGTTCATCTGAAGAATGTTGCAGTGTTTGATACCCATTTCTTATTTTACAATTGCTGTCTGTATGATCACCATCAAAGACAATGAAGTACAGCTACAACTGCTAATTTCCTTCCAGTGAGATGCACACAATGTATGCCTACGGTCCTGCTACAAATCGCAGCATTGATGACTGCATGGTTTGTACCTTTTGTGAGGTGGGGAGGCATCAGGTTCAAAATCACTTTACAAGACAAAAATTGCTGTTGTATACTGACACTGTGACACAGGCCTACAACAAGCATCACTAAGACTTGTTATTGCTTTAAATGCACTAAATCTGCACCATAGGAAATGCATTTTGGCAAAAGTGAGTTACGTGTATGAAGAAAGATACACTGATACTCCCAGTGAGAACCACGCTACTGAAGCTGTGCCTGGTGCACATCCACTGAGATGCTTAAGATGACCAGAAGCTTCTGAAATATGCCCAGCAATATAACATGTTGCAGAGAAAATGTGTCATTTAGAGTAAAAGACACAATGAAAGCAAATGTAAAATTCATAAGCATTCTCCCCAAAGCAGCAGTGCAAGTCTATTATTCTGTACCTCATTTTCCTTGTTGCTGACCTTATCAGCATCTGTGAGTATGCAGTATTGTATGGTGTTCAGACAGAAAGGTAAACACAAAGCAGCAACTGGCTGCCATTGATCAGTGCCGTACTTGTGCACATTTAAGCATTATAATTCTTCGTACTTTTAACTTTTTTCACCTAGTTTTCATGTTCATGAACTAGGCTAAGAATTCTGTGTCATGCTCATATGGGTCATTCTAGGATATTCTCTAGTTTTTGGATTTTAGTTCTAAGTAGCTGGATTCAGTTTTTTGCTTGTCTGTTTGCTGTGTTGCCTTCACTTGTTTCTAATAAACAGTGTATTGTGAACATGTGGACTGTACTGACACATGTAAACTGTTGTATGTAAAAAGGCAACAGGCCTCTGTGTTTGCTGAATACCTATGCTTACCATCATTCCCATGTGATACAAGCTTCAGAGTAAACTGGTTCTAATGCATTTAGCAGACTAGCAGACTTGTGCTTTTGTGGCTATCTGCGGAGTATTCAGTGGGCAGGCTGCACATCAGTCCTTTGCTTCAACCATTTTGACTATGTGATTGACATGGAGCCTCATTGTGGTGCAATGGTTAGAGTTGCTGCCTGGCAGTGCTTAGTTATTCAGTATGATTTTCTCCCAAAGTGCCTTCTATATGGAATCTATATGTGCTCCTTGTATCCAAGTGAGTTTTCATGGGGTGAATCTTCTTTTTACATCCCAAGGATATTCTGTAGGTGAACTGGTGATCTTCTAACTGGCCCATATGTGTGTGTGTGTGTGTGTGTGTGTGTGTGTGTGTGTGTGTGTGTGTGTGTGTGTGTGTGTGTGTGTGTGTGCGTGTGTGTGTGTGTGTAAGTGTGTGTGTGTGTGCGTGTGTGTGTGTGTGTGTGTGTGTGTGTGTGTGTGCTGTTCATCAGACAAGAGAATAGTGCCTAGTCAGGACTACTTTATCTGCTGTGCATTCAGTGAGTGCTATGATAGATAGTTTCTATCCGACCTGCAGCCCTGAAATTACAGTCCTGAAATGGATGAAGCAATCATAGAATTAATACATGCATGAACGAAAGAAAGTAATCCTAATTCCATCATAAATGGATATCCATGTATTCTGAGTATTATTATACAGTTGTCTTGCATGCTGTGTCTTCGAATAAATATCTGTTTCATCAGATTTGTATATTTGTGTTGTCAATTATTTTTTTTTGTAATTTGCTATCTGATGAATTCATAAACCACCTGACCTCGGTATGTTTTGGATACAATATTGCAGTTTTTGGCTTTTGGTCTGGTTGCTTTTGTTTTAAGAATAAATAGTGCCTTTGTCTTTCTCAGTTTTTTAGCTATGTGAAATACATGTTTAATATCTGGTGTTGTTGGTGCTTATCTTAGTTAACTATTTTCTCAGTGTGTTTGAGATTTGTTTTCTCTAAACATATGAAATGATAATTTACACTAGTCATCTAACTGAATTGCTGTGAACAAGGTTATCTCACTTGTGAAATCAGACAATCCTTTATATTTATCTTTTCTAACCTGTTTAGCATCTGCTGAATTTGATTTCATTGTTGTTGTCTGTAGATCATTGAGTATCTTGTACCTAGTCAGCCACTGCAGCTAGATAGCATGTGTATATATGTTACTGAGCACGTGCAAGATCAGTGCCATTTTGTATAGTCAGAATGAATGCAGACATGCATGGAGATGCACATGCAAGTGTCATTGAAATAATGAGTCAGTCATTTAACTTAGCTTAAGTACATGTTCCAGTTACACTTCCTGATGTGTTTATGTACAATAAATATCTTGAACCCATTACAATGCTTTATTGTCTCTTTTGAACACGAGACAAGCAACACTGCCTATAGCCTATGTATTATTTGGCAACATACTATATGTTGCTTATTTTAACCAACAGCTAATTTTTACTTTACTGAACCTTCATTCTTAGATTTGGTAGAATACCTGTAGAATTATTTGCCTATATTTATTCCAGTCTATTATTTTCTAATTGAGAGCTGGTAGCCTTACTGTAATATATATGTAGTTGTTCAATTGTCACCTTTTCCAATGACTGATATTAGTTAATTAAGAGTTATGAACTTTAAGTATTTTAATATTACTTTGGCTCAAAGTCTCTGACAATTGTTATTTGCTTATTCCACACTACCTGAATGTTTTGAATTGACTAGCTTTCTATTTTTCTTGTAAACAAATGTATATTGTGGCACCCCTATGATATGGGATTCCTATTTGCCCCATTTCCTTGAGGATTTTTGATTACCATCTTATATATTGTTTTGGTGTCATTGACTGGGGATTGCTAGGAGTCATTAGGTGGTGGTAAGGGAGACCTGTCTTTTTCATTTATTTATTTGTGTGAGGTAGTCTCTCTTATGTTTTCATGAAATACTAAGGTGTCCAATTATTGTCTTATGAATGGTAGTCAGGGCTTAACAATAGCTTCTTTGTTTGTCATGATATGCATATGCTTCCATTACAATGGGTAATTTTCTGGAAAGTGTGTGGGTGGGTGGGGGTGCTAGGCATTTGACATCAATCTTCATGTCTTCTTTTCTCTTGAAAGCTGCCTAGATTTGATCTTTAACTGGATGAACTATACTTAAATGAATCACAAACACATTTAAACTAAGATGTTGTGCGCACTACTGTTTGTGCATTGCATGCACCATAGCTTCCCTCTTAATTGAGCTGGGAATGGTCCTTAATAACAAAATGTCATTAACAAACCAGACTAGACAGTGTTTGTTCTCAGAACATGTTTTTCCATGCAAGAAAGATCTCTCATTTCTGACATCTTATAGCACAGTCAGATCTGGCATTAGTAACACATGTAGTGGTTTCCTCACAGCTGGCTACTGTAATGCACTTTTCTTCAGGCTCTCTAATTCATTTATTGACTGCTTTCAGTGCATACAGAATTCTGGGCCAGAGTTTTGATAGGTGTTCCTTATTTTTATTATATTATCCTACGCTGTGGGATCTACACTGGCTGTGTCGGACGATGAAGTCAGCCCATAAAATCTTATTACTTTTATATTGTGCCCCACACAAGCTAGATCCCTTCCACCTGAAGGATTTTTTTCTTTTCCTATATACTGCCTTATCCACTCTCATCAGCAGGTTAGTGGCTGCTACTTCTTCCCAGAATACACCTCTAAACATCAGAAATTGGTTCTTTTTGCTACTTGGCACCTGTCCCATTGACCCTGTTGTGATTCTGAAGTCTTCTTTAGATGGTCTTTAAAATGTCATCTTTTTAGAAGGGTTTAACACACCATGATGAAAGATTTTTAGGTAGTTTTAATGCCTTATAATTTTAATTGCACATTTATTTTTGCATCTAGTGGACTGCTATGCTGCTGAATTTACTGTTTTAATGCTGTGAAGTGTTTGGGGCTAGGTTCTAAGTTATCTAAAAATTAAGTTATGTTTAAGTTAGATATGGTGTGTGTGTGTATATATATATATATATATATATATATATATATATAGTCTCAGAAAACAATGGTCATTAGCAGAATTGCAAACTAAAACAGATAAATTAAAATCAAAATTAAAACCTAATGATAAGACTGTACATTCAGAATTATCAAGTTTAAATCAAAAATATTAAATCACAAAGTTTCATTTAACCTGGAAAGACTTAAGTTACAGTCTTATTCTATAAATCCTGAACATTTACATAAGTTTGCTATTTGGACTAAACAAATTAATAACTTAAACCATATTAATGAAATTAAATATACAAATAATAATTCCACAAACAAATGATTTAAAGGGTATATTAGAAGCATTTAGAACATATTATAAATCAATTAATGATAAAAATCTCTCTTTAGAGAACAAGGATATAATTGATATATTTCTTCAAAACAACATCACAAATAAAATATCAAAACAACATAAGATACTAGATAAACCAATATCATTATTGGAATTGAAAGACCAAATTAAAAATGTGAAAAATAATAAAGCCCGAGGTCTAGATGGAATAATTTCAGAAATATATAAAATTTTCCCAGATTCAACTTTAAAAATACTGTTAAATACATTTTCTATAATTAAAATGTATTAAAAGTTCCCCCTTCTTGGAAATATTCTTTGATTTCCCCTATTTTAAAACAAGGCAAAAATGTGCAACTTTGTTCCACCTAAAGACCTATCTCTTTGTTAAATGTTATTTACAAAATCTTTATGTCCATATTGGCTAAAGGACTGAACAATATCCTGCTTAATTTAATAGCTTATGATAAAACAGGTTTTATATTACATAGAAAAGTTCAAAACAATATTATTAAATTATTGTCACTGATTGATATTGCTAATAAGATCAAAAAGCAAATCACTATTATTAGCTTAGATATTGATAAAGCCTTTGACTCTATCAGCTGGTCATATCTGCACAAAATACTTAAAGGATATAATTTTTTCTGTAGATTTTATACATTTAATAGTAAGGTTATACAAAGATTCCCAAGTCTATGTTAAAATTGGGTCATATTTACCATTTGACCTAGCCTTTTGGGATTGTTCTACAAAAGTCAATAAAGAATCCTTTTCAGTAGATAATAAAAAAATATTAAAATCTGTGAATAGCACCACATCTTCTCTTTACAGGAAGTTGTTTACATGGAAATTTCTACATAGAGGTTTTTACACTTCCTATAAAATTGCTATCATTTCTAAGAGTAAAGAAATAAAATGTTGGAGATGTGGTGAAACTTTGGAGGCTAATTGGGTCCATATGTTTATCAAGTGTAGAGTTGTTTTACAATTTTGGAATGACTTCAGATATTTTGTAAAGGCTTTGTGGTCAGATAGTTGTCATGTTTCTCATTCCTTGTTGTTATTTAATGTTCCTATTCCAAATGTAATTCCAAAATATCAAATATTTCTCCTTTGTTAACGTTTGGCTATTGCTAGAAAAGTAATCACAATGAATTGGAAAAATAAACAAGATCTCCTATTCAATGACTTTGTAAGTCTAGCTAAAAGTGTGGGTAGAAAAGACATGCAAAATATTTTAAGCAGAAGATTTAATATAACTCATAAAAGAATAACCTGGCAGAAACTGCAAAATTTATTGGACAAATATTAATGGTGTATATACTTCATACTGAATTTTGTCATGGATGATTGTATATAGTTCTAAATAGTTGATTATTTTGTTGTTTTTCAATTGTTTTGATTGTTAATTTTGGTTGTAAAACCAAATAAAAAGTTATTGAAAAAAGAAAATAATAGGCGTATATAGACTAGAGATCCACCTATACTAGGAAAAAAACATATAGATAGAAGTGTCTCCTCTGTTCCAGGCAACAGCTGACAGCCAGTCAGTAACACTAGCAATAATTTCTTTCTTAAATATTGCAACAGTAGTGCTGTTCAGTGACAGTGTGAAGCACAAGATACCTAAGCAATGTTACATGTCTTTACTTCCTAAAGAAATACAAGCTGCTGACTGCATTTATAGAATAATATCCTTCATGTCTGTCTGACAGAGCTGCAAGTCTTTTGAGAAAGAAAGTGCTATTTCAGTGGACTTGCTGAGAAACTTAATTACAAGAGGCTAAGATATCTATATAAACAAGAGGATACTGAAGTGTGTATGTGCATCAGAGAAATATCTTTTCAGTATAACAAAACTCTTAGGCACTGAATCATTAAAAGAGTGTGCAGTTACTTTCACTAGAGGGACTGTGTATATAAGTGGTCAGCACCCTAAAAAACAACACCTTAGCAGATACTGTGTATAACTGCACAGGATGAGGTGGAGATCATAGTTATTCAGTTCATCAAGGCTTTCCCAGTGTTTAGCACAATGCCTGTGGTTACACATTTATGAGGTGGATGGCAGAGGGGTTCTATTGTACCTCTCCAGCTGTCCTGAGGAAGCTTATTAAGTAGGATCCAATGCCTCTTATTTTTCTGAGCTCTGATATGCCTCCTTATAATGTCTGCCTGTAGTTCAGCCAGGTGCACAGCACAGAGTTATGCTGTGGCAGCTTAATGCCCATAGGGATATTGGTAAAATGTATGGAGTTTTGGGTTACACTGTCTTCAGTTTGTCCTTCTCTTGCTGTATCATCATGCAGGTGTGTTGCCCTACAAAGCCGATCCCCTTGACTTCATACCTTGGTTGCCTTAACTACCATCAGTATGGTTGTTGTGGACATGCAGTTTATTTATTATTATTTATGTTTCTTCACTGGAGTAGTAGACTGATAAAAAAATACCCATTTTAGTTACAGCCCAGGAAATGCAATGCATGTAAGATAAGCAATTATGTAGTACAATTCAATGCAATTTAATATGAGCAAGACAAGCAGTTATAAAGTGGAAATAACAGATGTGCCACACAAGTAGCTTTACAGATGTGTGTCAGTTTGTTACATTCCATTCCATTCCCATGTGCTTTGTATTTACATACGTACAATATACTGCAGTGGTGGTGCTGCGGTAGCGTTGTCACCTCACAGTTAGACGTTGCCCGTTCAATTCTCAGTTAGAGCGTCTTCTGTGTGGCGACATGCATGAACGGGCATTCCTTCATTGAAGGTTGTGCGTTAGGCCTGGCAAGCCAGCACGTAAAACTCTACTGCCAATCAATAGCGGACCGGAGTTCTGCTGTGGCGACCCCTAACCGGGAAAAGCCGAAAGACACAAACAAACAATAAGGGTAGATTCTAGCCTTCCTTGAAAAAGGAAACAGATCATAACTGCTTGAAGTGTATCTCTGTATGCTGTATTACTCATATGAAGAGAATGAATTTGATTTTGGGTAGGCCATACTTTGCCAATGAATTAGAAGGAAAGAAAATACTTAATTAAACTAGCTTAAATCATCACTTCATTGACTTGCAAAAAAATTAGAAGGGATGAAAATAGTTTGACAAAGTAGGTTAAACCATTACTTCATTGACTTATTGATAGACTAATCCTAGTTTTTACCTTTTGGCTTGAATCATACCTGAAAAGGATCTGTGGACCATTGTGCTTATCTGTTCAGCAAGTGTATAAATATATACACACACACACACACACACACACACACACACACACACACACACACACACACACACACACACACACACACACACACACACACACACACACATATACATATAGGTTTACTATCACTAAATGGAATAACAGTGAACCAAACAGTGAAATGATGAATTCACAATACTAAATCTTCCTCCCATAACATCCAAAATACTGGCATTGATATGTTAAATGTGAGATGCAGTTCAATAATCTGATTTCATAGGTTCATAAGTTCATAGGTAGGTACTAGGCTATCGGCCCTGGGGCCTATTCAAGCCCAGCCAAAAAGGTACCCTGGCTTTTGCCACCCAAGAAAATTATTTTCCTGTGCCACTGTCGAGCAGAGCCACAGAGGTGATCCCCGGGGTGAATTTCCTATTTCCCATCAAATCATCAAAAATTTTTCTTGAAGAGTGCTAATGAGGAGCTTTGTTTGATATAGCTAGGTAGTTTATTCCAGAGTATGGGAAGTCTCTGGGACAGGAATCTATCCCTCCGGCATGTTCTGTTTATTGTGATGACAAGGTTTAGGTCCCTAGAGCATGTAGCTTGGAGGGATTGGGATTTCTTTAAGTGGAGCATGTCCAACAGCTCTGGGTTTGACATAGCTTTGTATATCAGGCAGACATCACCTCTGAGTAGGCGATATGCGATGGAGTAAGGCTGGAGTATTTTGAGACGGTCTGCGTAGGGCATCTGTTTGAGGCCGGTAATCCTCTTTGTGAGGTATTTCTGCAGCCTTTCCAGTTGTTGTGCATGTCATGTGAGGCACATACCAAAAGGAGCGTTGTACTCTATAATGGGTCTAATGAGTGATGAGTAGAGGGGAACAATAACCTCTTTTTTTCTGAATGAGAAACATTTTGCGATGAGGTGTGCCACGTAAAAGGATTTTCTGACTACTGTGGCGATGTGATTATCAAAGGAGAGACTACTGTCCACCTGTGTCCCAAGGTCTCTTATCACACTTTCAGTGTTAAATATACTACCGCCTATGTTGTAGTTCATGGGTACAGAGTTTTTACCAAAGGGGATGACAATGCATGTTTTGGCATTGAGCTTGAGGCCATGACTTTGACACCAAGCATCTGTCTCAGTGAGGCCCTTTTGTAGGATGCCCACATCATTAGAAGTTTTGATTATGGCTCCTAGTTTGCAGTCATCTGAGAACTTCATTAGCCAAAGACCTTCTGTGTTAGCCTGTACTTCAGAGAAGTAGATACCAAACATATATGCTTCCAGGAATATAACATTTGAGCAAGCAAAATTGAGTGTCTGATCCTTATTTGATAGCTAAAACTTAAGATATCTATTTAAGAAACATTCATACCAATGCCCAGTGAATGTATGTCTGTACATAGTACTTATAGCATATGCAAGAAATACAATACTAACCAAGGAAAGTCATGTGAATGACAACACAGACGAATAGTACAGTCATGGATGTAGATGCTAAAACTCTTCTTCCTGGAGAAGTGGAACAAATGCAGAGCGGTGTACTGTCTCAAAAAAGTAAACAGCTGTTAAATATACATATGAATTTGTATCACCTTGAAAAAAATGTAAATATCAAAAAGTATTAGTGCTGAAACAGGATTTTCTCAGCAAAGTGTAAAGGAAGGTGTGTCATCATACTGCTCAACTGTACAGATTTTCTCAGAATGCCCAGATTTTTGCCTTGTATTTTAGTCCATTTTTCATAAAATTGCGGTTTTCTGGCAAATTAGTGGCAAATCCCTGAAAATTGAAGTTAGACAATAATGACAGACATTTGAGTTTCAGACTTCATTCTCTTCAGAAAATTCATGCTAATGCAAAACGTGTTATTCTATCAACTTTCTAAGTTTGCAGGAGCAATATTTGAAATTTGTCCCTATTTTTGGGCCGTTGTCTCACTTTTATATATGACTTTGTCCAGGTTTCTTGTTCTAAGAGGTTGAGAGGTATGTGTGTCACTATGCATTGGGGAGATGTAATGATGATAAGTGACTATGAGAAAGGTGCAGTAGACAGTATAACTGGAAACATTCTGATACCCATCCTAGGAGCTGCTGTTTCCATCTGTGTCAGTTGGTATGGCAATATATACAGAAGCTGACACCTTCTGTAGAGTTTGGGAATAACACAGAGTTTGCCACACTATGTAATCAGATGCTCAGCTCAGTATTTATTAACCCTGACTATGTGAATGATATATTTATTCAAACTGAAACAGATATGCCAGACTTTGGTAAGTCTGTCTGTGTGTATGTTTTTGTAAAAAAAAAGTATATGTTGTATCTTTCGGCTTTTCCCGGTTAGGGGTCGCCACAGCGGACCTCCGGCCCACTAATGATTGGCAGTAGATTTTTACATACCAAGTTGTCAGGCCTGATGCACAACCTTCAACGAAGGTACGCCCATTCACGCATGTCTCCACGCAGAAGATGCTTTAGCTGAGAATTGAACCAGACAGCGATTTACTGTGAGGCGAGAAAACTATATACTAGGTAGAAAAAGAAGGTATGGAACTCATAAAACACTGACAGAATGCATCCTGCCTTTGTTTGAAGTTAATTTCTAGAATCATTGGGATACTCCCTGTTTGGGCTATCCTGGAAGTCAAAACACAGTTGAAGGGTGGTATAGGAGGCTAAGAAGTCTCCTTGGTAAAAAGCACTTGTATCTGTTTGATGTCCTTTGTGCCATTCAACTGGAGCAGAATCACATTGAAGATGTTAGGAGCAGATCATTATGTGGTATTCCACCATCCCCAAAAATAAGGTACTTAGGTGACAAGGAAGCTATTTTTCATCATCAAAGAAGATTAGTAAAGTTACACCTTGTGCCTTTGTTCAATTTATGGCACAACACTGTGGTTTTTGAGTCATGTATGCATTGTTTATTTACAGTTTGCTGTCACATACTACAGCACTTCTAGTTTTGAGATTATTGGAGTACTCTTTTGCTTTTGTTCATTGATTAGTAATTTATATTGCAATTATCAAGAAATAGGAAATACTTAGTTTTCCAAATCAACCAAATGATTCCCATTCCATAGATTGAGTATGCAACATTGGAATGCTAATATTTTAGTAGTGTGGATGCTGGGATGAGGCTTTGGGTTTAAACTCTGCAAAACATCATTACTGGATGCTGCAGATGTCTCTTTCTTATTTTGTATTATAAAAAATGTAGATTTTTAAAGCTCAGTTTGAAACTTAGAGTCACTGACGTGCATCGCTTAAGCATTGTTCCACTTGCCTGTTAGCAACATTGGCTTAAGTTTCTCAGAAACATCTAGTAAAGCAACATTAGCATGGTCTGAGGCTCATGTCTCATTATGGATTATCTGGTAATTTAAGCAGTAACCTTAGCACCAAGTAGAACACTTTGATGGTAACCTTGTTGCTACAATCGCAGCATAATATGAGGAAGAACACTATAAGCATTGGCAGTTACAATGTATTATACAATTCAGTGAAAGAACATCATGCCAGTGAAACACGAATTTTCATCAGTGAGCATTCCTGGAGCAATAAACTACAAGAGCTCCTATAGGCTGATGTTAGTTCTACCACTAGTCGAACATCCCATTAACATAAGGCAGAATCTGTTTTGCACTGTTGTTCCACATTAACTGGTATATACCACACACATAAAACTGATACTGCTTTACCTCAACACTAATTCCTTTCATGCTTCATTAGTGTTAGTTGCTCAGCTACATTTTAGGTTTGCAGTGAAACACTGTATCTCCATTACTTGAGATACAAATCATTGCGACGCTGAAATCTAACCCCAAGAAAATTATAAACATAAAAATCACTTTATGAAATAGCACAGATTATTTTGCAGGGTAGCTGCATCACCCCCATTCCCAGCCATCTTATATGTTATCACAGAGGTCACAAGTGTTGGCATACTTTGATGTTGATAACATGAAAAAGTGATTAAACAAAAGTGATATTTTAAGATCTGACTGAAGAAGACATGATTAACAGCAGCAGACTTTGCATTTTCCATCTCTAATGGTTTGTCTGGCATTTGGCCTGCTTTTTACAATATAGGGGAAATAAATATTTGATATGAAAGGTTTTGTTATTTTGTGCAATGACATCCCAATTAAAAGCCATGATAACTGTCGTAATAAAACTGCCTTAAAATATTTTTATGTTCAGCGTAGATTTTGTTTAGAAGGTTTCTGTAATAACTATGAATCTTGTACCAGATTAGAAGCTTTGGAAACATATTTAATGCAATGGAAAGTTAAACACATCCGAGAAAATGAAAGGCAAAATAGAAGATTTGCCAAAAACATCAGGTAAACTACAGAAGCTATAGAAAGACAATAATGAAAGGGTACTTGAAACTTTAAGAAATGAAGATGCATAAGAAAATAGTCTGGTAAATAATATAAAAAGACAAATGAAAGGCTCAAAAGCTTTGTGCTACAGTAGAACCTGATGGCAACACTCCTTCCCCAGGGGCTTCTAAAACAGGAATAATCCAGTCTGTTACAAGGGTGAAGGCGAATAATCATTATTACTGCTACTCACTAGGGGTAAAACACATTTTTCACAGCTGAAAGTTACTAGAAAACAGTCCACAGTTGTAGACATGGGTATGTCTATGGTCCTTTCTGCAACAGAAGAAAAGTTGTGGGTATCAGACAGAGAACATTCATCAGAACCATAATCCTACTTGATTTTTCCCCAAATTGACACAAGAAATAAAAGATACATACATAAGATAAATAACATATATAAGACAGATACAATACGATGGAAATGTTTGCAGTACACTTAAATGGTGGTATTCTGGCATCTGACAAAAAGATGAATTGACAAGATAATAAAAGACTTTGAGTCCTTATAGATGATGATATTTCATATGGTTTCAATGTAACTGTCAAATGGCCATTTGGTCCTCTATGGAGTTGTACCACAAAAGTAATTGTATCATTTTACACAGCTCTTACAAGGCCAATTGCAGAATACTGTTCCCTGCTCTGTAACTATTTCATGTAGTGATGGAAGATCCAACAAGTGAACATTCACGTGGTCTCTAAAGGTTAGTCAATACAATTCTATCAAGAATTCCCTCCTTGGCCTATTCTTGAAATGACTCCATGCTTTACATTGTTCTGCCTTATACATGTAGCTAATATGCAAAAGGGGAATATATTAAGTACCTACATATTTTTACAGTTGAAGACTTTACTTATCATTCTTTGTAGTATCCTGACAAGATAACCAATGGAGACCAGTTTTCGATTGGTCTCACATGAACAAATTTGTCTTAGCAAAAAATTTTCAAATGCTAACGCTCAGAAAAATGCTTCCATTCATTAATCTCATACATCGCATTCTTGGTCATAGAACAAGCTTATTTAGACATATCAATCTGCAATACTCACAGGACACTATTCAGATTTAAAGTCGGGTAATTCCATTTTCATTTGACAGCCTTAATTTTCAAAAGGTGTATATCTAGCATCTGGTACCACTATTTTTACTATTTGCTCATTTTAGAGCATAATGTTGAAATATTTCCTTACCCAAACAATTGCCTCCTGGTGATTGCAGTATCCACTTAACTTCAGCGCAACCTGAGATTAAACAGACACCTTTTCTTGTTTTGGGTATAACCCTGAACTTCAGAAAATTCCATTTATGTGCTAAATTCTGAATTAGAATTAAAGAAATAGTCCATTCCACAGAAAATAGTAGATGTTTTCTTTATCACTATTTATGTCATTTCCACAGGCTGCCCTTGCAAAGCAATTCCATAGGCCCCGTAGCTGAAAGAATTTTGCATTTTTGGGAACTGATATAATGTCTACTGTTGTTGATGTCCAAGGGACTTGATCACCACATGAATTCATTTCTCACATCAGCATGGAATAAATGAAAGCAATGGCCATGACACTGAGTCATTCAAGATGGCTCTCCTCCAAGATCCTCATCAAGTCAGTACAGACAGTATGCCTGTGATGTGCTACATCCTTTTGTGAAGAGAATGAATGGATATCTGGGAATGGAGACTGAAATTTGACATTAATATTTCTTTCTTTCAATTACTTTCTTTGTGTGACATAGGTGAAGTAAAGAATGTAAGACTACAAGTTAATAAAGAAAAATGCAGCGGCATAAGGCAAATATCAACTGAAGGTACAATTTATTTTAGGAAATGAGAACCTGAGATTTTTTCCATTAATTTTAGGCAAGAGTAAAGAAAGAGAAGAATGGAAAATATATCAACAATGTGGGCTAGAGTAAAATGGGAAACTAACTCAGCAATCATATTTAAAGCATATGTTTCTTAAATGATATGATGGTAGGCATGGTGAGCTAATTCAGACATGCATTTGTTTTAAAAGAATATTTAGATGCAAAATGTGAATTTTTTCACTGTTTTTGGGGGTTCACTAATACATAAAATAAAATGTGAAGTAGTATCTAATACATTGGATGTCTTATTAATTCCATTTTGTTGTGTTCCTTTAATTTGTGCTATTTGTTGAATCAATTGCAGGAAGCATAACAAATTTATTAAGGTGCTGCTAGGTCAGTGGTATAAAGATAGCTGTAAAAGTATTAGAAATGGTAAAGACAGAAGACTGTCAAATGATAATGTTATGTATTAGACTGCAAACAAATCGGGTAAGGAAAATAACTTGATTGTCAAATTACATCATATAAATAGCAGCATAAAAATATACAGCATTATTATGTTCTAGCAGAATAGGAAACTTTGGGAAGTGACTATACTGGGGCAGTAAGACAAAGCGTAGAAAACTGTATCATAGACAATGTCTGCCTGTTAGCACAGAACAATAGGTCTATGAGCTGTTAACAAGCTGCTTCCTGTGGTGCCTGCTTTGATTCACTCCATTTCCATTTGTCTGCTGTATGACTTTCTGCAAGTCACATGACCAGACTTTGCTTTAGGGGAAATTGGTCTAGGCTGTCAATGGCCGCCTTGACTGTAACAACCTAATACAGGGGGTTTTATATGGAATATTACTCATAGGTGCTATGTTTATATCAATGATGTAAGACAGAGGGGCAGTAGTACATTTTTTTTTATTTTGTAGCATAATGAAATATTTTTCAAATAAAGAATTAGAGAACTTTCAGTGTGATTAACTTCAAAACATTAAAATGGACATGATAAATTAGGCTTGTGGCTTATGATTAGAATGAATGTAATGGCTGTTGATAAAGTATTGACATTTTATTTATAGATGATACATAGATCATATGCAGTCATGGTATATAAAAGGATATGGAACAGTCAGAATGCAAAAGAATATATTAGAATATTGTTAGACTGTATAGTATTAATGGATTCAGTATAATTTTTCATTTATAAGTTTGTATATGCCTTATAGTTATTGTTTTGATATATATATATATATATATATATATATATATATATATATATATATATATATATATATATAGGTCTACTTCAGACGATCGAAGTTTCAAAATTTCAAATGTCAAATATAAAAAAATAAAACATAAAAACAAAAAAGTTTCTTTTACATTTTTGCAGAAAGGCAAGCCCCCCTGCACCCCCACACCCCCTACTAATTAAATATATCAACTCTAAGATTACACTACAGTGAGGTAAATGGTAAATTTACCATTACGTATATATATATATATATATATATATATATATATATATATATATTTATATGTATGTATATAAGTGTGTGTGTGTGTGTGTGTGTGTGAAGATAGGTGAAGGCTGCCAGCCTAGCTAGATGGAATTTGTAGTTAATTCTATCATTTGTAAATAATATAAGCCACAGGCTTGTTCTCTTAAATGGAAGAAAATGCTGTTAGATGAGGAACTGCAAAAATGTAACAACAGTGCACTCTGCTCTAGGAAAGCTGATAAGTCAAGCATTGTGTAATTGTTTGATGTCAAAACTCAGAGCCGAGATGTCTAAATAAAGGAATTCTTATTATTGTTTTGAGGAAAGAGTTAATGGCTAGAATTTTCATTTATAATTTATTTTATTACTCTGGCTTCCTGACCAGCTGCAAGATCAAAAGGGCTATTAACCTCTGAGTGCCTGTTAGCCTGGGAAAACCAGAAAATTGTTAAGAATGATGTAATGTGAAGTAGCACTGTGTTATAATTTAAAGAGAGAGAATCAGAGGGCATTTTGGAATTTGTCTTGAGAACATCCAACTGACCAGCACTCTGCCTGTATTCTGTATGTAAGTTGGATTTTAGACTTCAGTTTTTCTATTAGAAATAGCTAGGAAATAGGAAGATTAGGTAGTTGTTTTCTGTACTGATGTCAGAAGTATTCTACTGTATTATTTTAAGCATTTTCCTGTGTTTGGACTCTTGACTAGCACTATGTAGTAAGAAGTATTGACTTTTGTTTTTAATATTTATTATTAAATATTTTTAAACCTTTCAACTGTGGCTGTTTTTTGTAGAGATAATTTAAGTTCTAGAGTACATTGCATGTATATAGTGATACTGTCCAAGTCACTCCAAGTAAGCCTTGACTGTTCAGTTGCACTTACCATTTGGATAATAATATTGCACAGTAGAATTGGACACCCTTTGTTAAGGGCCTTTTTAGTAGCTGATAAATATTAGTGGGTGATGGCAGTGATGTCTACCATATAGTCTGGGTAAAAGGGGCTCAGCTGGAGAACCTGTGCCAGCCTTCCCCAGGAGTTTCTGTGTGGGTGTATATAACTCTTATCTCAAAGTGTGTGTGTGTGTGTGTGTGTGTGTGTGTGTGTGTGTGTCCACTACTTGGGCAGGGACACGAAGCACTGGTTAGACAGAGAGGATGCTGGAGGTTTTAGCTTGCGCAATAGGCTGAGATCTGGACCCTATAACTATGCCAGTGGGGAGTCTTATTGGGGATCTGGAGAAAAAGGGAGAAACCAGCCCAAGAATAACTGTGATCTCTGTGTGCTCTTAAGGGAAATTGTACTTTACTGTGTGTGTATTTGTTATCCTCCCCTATGTGGATATCACTGGTGTTAGTGGTTATCTTCCCCCCTGGAGAACTCAAGCTAGTTTTTCAAGTGACACTTGAGAAAAGTTGCTTGAGAGGGTTAGGTCTATCTGATATACCTTACCCCATTCCCTGTCTTGAGAGCCCATCTGCGTTGGCATTGATAATCCCACTGCAGTGCTGCACTGACATATCATATGCTTGCAACCTTAGGCTCCATCTTAGCAACTTGGCCTTTTGCTGGCTGGCTCTGTTTAACCATGTAAGGGGAATGTGATCTGTCAGTATGGTGAATTTTCTTCCATACAGATGAGGCTGATGTTTCTGCAGTGCCCATGCTATGGCTAGACATTCCTTTTCTACAGCTGCATAGCATTCCTCCCTGGTTTGGAGCCTATGACTAAGATAAATAACTGGTTGCTCTTCTCCCTCTGAGGAAATATGGCTAAGTACAGCCGCCACCCCATGGTTCGAAGCATCCACCTGCACAACAAATTCTTTGCTGTAGTCTGGACTGGCTAACACAGGCGGTGCTCCCAAAGCTTTTTTAAGCTTCTGAAATGTCTGCTTACATGCTGTGCTCCACACTACCTTATCTGGCCTATTTTCCTTGTCAGGTCTGTGAGGGGAGCAGCTATGGTACTATAGCTATATAGCTATATATGGGGATGCACTTTTTGTAGTACCCTGCTGCCCCTAAGAATGCCCTCATCTGCTTTTTGGTAACAGGTGCAGGCAATGCCTGAAAGGCTTCCACATTGGCAGGTTCTGGCCTGATTTTACCACTCCCCACTCTATGTCCCAGGTAAAAGACCTCTGCCATACCCACCTGAGATTTGCTGAGCTTAATGGTCAACCCTGCCCTCTGTAGTCTGCCCAGCACCTCCATGACATGTTGAAGGTGCTCTTGCCAGGAATGGCTGTAGATGGCAATATCATCTAGATAAGCAAGGGCAAACCCTCCTGCTCATGCTAGGATATGATCTACCAGCCTCTGTAATTTGTCATTCCAAAGGGCATCTTTGTGAACTCATACAAGCCAAAAGGAGTCACAAAGACTGACTTCTCTCTAGCACTGGAGTCAAGGGCACCTGCCAGTAATCCTTGGTAAGATCAATGGTGGTAAGATACTTAGCCACACCCAGCTACTCTAGGGCCTCATCTGTCCTAGGCATGGGGTAAGCATCTGACTTTGTGTGATTATTTAATTTCCTGTAGCCCACACAGAACCTGGTGCTGCCATCCTTCTTTGGCACCAGCACCACTGGGGAGGCCCATGGACTGTTGGACTCTTGAATTACCCCTAGTTCCAACATCTCCTGTATCTCCTCCCTCAGGGTCTGTTTGACTCTCTCAGGCACCCTATAAGGGGCCTGCCTAATAGGCCTTTGAGGTCCTGTATCCACATGGTGCTGCACCAGGTGGATGCACCCTGGTTTCCCAGTGAACATGTCCCCAAACTCCTGTTACACTGCTCGGATTTCTCGAACTTGGGTAGGAGATAGCTGCTGGGACATTGCTACCCCTTCCATGAGGTGTCAGTCTGAGCCTCACTGAGGAGATCAGTCGCCAGATCTCCCTCAGACTCCTTCTGCAGCCCACTGCAGGTACTCAGCACAAGGGCCTCCCTATCATGGTAAGGTTTCATCATGTTATCATGGTACAATTTGTGCTCCTGCCTCCTGGCTAGCAGTTCTACCATGTTTTTAACATCACTTACCTTCCTTACCACCTTGTAGGATCCCTCCCATGCTGCTTGCAGCTTGTTGTGTTCGACAGGAATGAGAACCACTACCTGCTGCCCTACAGCATACTCTCTAGCTCGAGCATTCCTGTCATACCATACCTTTTTCTGTGGTTGGGCTTCTGCCAGGTTCTCCTGGGCCAAGCCCATGAGTTCCTTGAGCCTTGTCCTGAGGTTTAGGACATATGCCACAACAGACTCCTTGTGAGATCCACACTCACCTTCCCACTCATCATGAATTAAATCTAGAGGTTTCCTCACCCTATACCCATGCAACAACTCAAAGGGTGAAAAACGTGTGGATTCCTGGGGAGCCTCCCTGTAAGCAAACAACAGATGGGGCAAATATCTGTCCCACTTCCTCTTAAACTGGTCTGGAAATGCCCATAGCATGGACTTGATTGTAGAGTTTAACCTCTCAACAAGACCATTAGTCTGGGGGTGGTAGGGGGTGGCCTTCAGGTGTTTCACCCCACAGTACTTCCACAGACATGCCAGCAGGTCTAACATGAAATTGGCACCTCTGTCAGTCAGTATTTCTTTTGGGAAACCTACCCTGCTGAAAATCTCTAACAAAGAATTTGACACCTTTTATGCCTCAATAGAGGACAAAGCTACTGCCTCAGGCTATCTTGTAGCATAATCTACTACCACTAGGATATACTTATTCCTGTGGAACTTGGGGTACTCAGACACCCCACAATATCCATAGCTACCCTCTGAAATGGCTCCTCAATCACAGGCAAAGGCATCAAAGGAGCTCTCACCTTGTCTCCTGCCTTGCCTACCCTATGGCAATGCTCACAGGTCCTGCAGTACCCAGTTGCATCTCTGGAAATTCCAGGCCAATAGAAGATCTGCATAATATGTCTCTTTGTACATTTTATGCCCATATGACCTGCAAAGGGAATATCATTGGCTATGGCTAAAAGCACCAGATGGTAGGCTCTAGGCACTACCAACTGCTGTATTCTCTCACCTTCTAGCCCTCCCTCAGGGCTCCACTCTCTGTATAGTAATCCTTTGCTCAGTGTACAGATTCCCCCTTCCCTTGAGAATCAGGTCTCTCACTAGCTACCTCTCTCAGGCCTTGCAATGTAGGGTCTGAGAGCTGAGCCTGTCTCAACTCTCTCTTTGTAACACTTCCCAGCTACCCTTCTACAGGAAGTCTGGTATTCTCTGACAGTGGTGCCTCACTGTCAGGCTGGGTGCTGCTACTTACCTCTACCTTTGCAGTCACTCTGTCCAAGGGAACATCAGTACCCATAAGCAGCTGTGGCTCCCCTTCAGTCTCACTGATACAGCGTGGCTTCTTCCCTAAAGTAACCACCTCACCAGTCCTAGCTGCAAGTATGCGGTCTGTCTGGGTCTCCCACAGGCTACCAGACTCGCATGCTTGTCTTGAAGCCTGACTGCGTATAACTGCATTAACAGATGGTACTGCCTCATCCAAATCCTTCCCTATCAGGACATCTACAGGATGGTAGTTTGGTACCCTTCTTGTCCCAAGACAACCTACTATTGGCATTTTTGTCTTTCCCACTTACTGGCCCCCTCACCTTTTGTTCCCCTCCTTGCCTCTGTGGACATCTGTATGTCACATGGCCCTACTAGTTGCATTCAAAATATTTAACCCTAGGTCTGTGACGTGTACCTGGACTAGTGGCTTCCCCTACTACTGGCAGATTCTGTTGGGGCAGTCTGGGCTGCCCACTATCGGTTCCTTTAGACCCATGAGCAGTACTGGGTGTCCCTTTCATGTGCAGAGATGCCCTGCTTGCTAAGTATAGGTCCCCCTTCTTTTCCAACTGATTGGAAGTAGCACATTGTCTATCAGCTAACCAGATCCTCATGTCCTCAGGCAAAGTGCTAAGGACTTGTTCCCTCACCAAAAGGTCTGCCAGCCCTTCAGATGTGTTGACCTGACATCCACTAACCCACCTATGAAAATAAGTGCTCAGTTCAGCAACATATTCACACACACTTTCATCTGTCTTGCATCTATGCTCACAAAACTTTTTCCTGTAAGTTTCAGGGGTTAGCTTAAAAAATTCTAACAAGCAATTCTTAACAACAATATAATCAAAGCATTCATGATCAGCAAGTTTAGACAACACAGTTACAGCTTTACCATGGAGTAAGGGGGTCAGGAACCTTACCCAGAAGCTATCAAAATTATCCCCCTCTGTAAACTGTGGAAGAAATTTACTGACCTTTTGTTGTTCTGGGGTCCAGTTACTCCCTTCCCCATTACCTACATGACTCTGGCAAAGAGTCAGCATCTCCTTTTTGTGCTGCCTCTGCCACTCCTTTTCCTCAGCTTCCAGGCATATTAGTTTCTCATTCTCCTCAGCCTGCAGACATCTCAGTCTCTCTGCTGCTTCCCTTTCCAAATGCCTGACCTCCAACTCAAGTCTCTTTAACTTCAGATGGATTTTTAAGTCCTCTGCACAAAGGTTGAGCTGTCCATTCCCTGAGTGTTATACATCTCTACAGCCAGTCTGCTCATCCTCCTGGTTGCTGTTTTCTGATGCAGCTGTGACCAAAGCTGCAATCATGTCTGCCTTAGTCAGGTTTCCCTGCACCATTCCTTTAGATTTGGCACATCTCAGCCAGCTGGCTCCTTGTCAGCTTTCCCTATTCCTCTGCTGACATGCTTGCCTGCTCTCCCTGACTAACTAAGCTAACAAAAGAAATAAAAGAATTGTGATCTGAACTCTGAGTATTTACTGCATGGCTGATTTAGAGTACAAAAACACCTTCAGTGATCACTGTCTAGTCTAAAATACTACTTGCATACAGAACACAGGCAGAGTGCTATTCAGTTGGATGTTCTCAAGACAAATGCCAAAATGCCCTCTGATTCTCTCTCTTTAAATTGATACCACAGTGCTACTTCACATTACATCATTCTTAACAATTTTTTGGTTTTCCCAGGCTAACAGAAACTCAGAGGTTAATAGCCCTTTTGATCTTGCAGCTGGTCAGGAAGCTGGAGTAATAAAATAAATTATACAGTAGGAGGAATTCCTTTATTTGGGCATCTCGGCTCTGAGTTGTGACATCAAACAATTACACAATGCTTGACTTATCAGCTTTCATACAGCAGAATGCGCTGTTGTTACATTTTTGCAGTTCCACATCTAACAGCATTTTCTTCTATTTAAGAGAACAAGCCTGTGGCTTATATTAATATTTACAAATGACAGAATTATGTATAAATTCTAGCTAGCTAGGCTGGCAGCCTTCACCTATCTTCACAATATATATAGATTATTTTTGAAGCATGATAGTTCTGTCCATTTTATTTGTTATGAAATAAAAAGTAATACTGCCACCTCTTCTCTTTTCAGTAAAGGTCATGGGCAGTTTAACATCTTCTTGAACTGCCACTCACTCAGGAAGCTGGTTTAATACCTTGTCTGAACATCAATGCTTCACTACCCCTCTAATGTTGTAATGAAGTGTCAAGATTGGAAAATAAATCCAAATGCATGTTGGGATAGAACCAACAGGCTTCTTTTCTTGCTGGAATCTAATATACCCCTGTTGATTGTACAACCAGATGAGCAACTTTCATTGTCTTTCAGGGCAACTAAGTTCACCGATAGTCCTTCTGTGCATATTTGTCAATCTAAAATATGAATAAAAAAATGGAATGATAAAGAGAAAAGGAATGCAATATTTAATTATAAAGATCTCCCTGAAGGATACAAACCATTTTAGCAGGATATGCATGAATGCAGAGAACCTGGACAGAAACATTTTATTACAGTTTGATTACATTTATAATGAAGAGAGAAGAAAAATAATTGATTACAAAATTGACATTAATCAATGCTGGTTAGAAAACAATTATGAAAATAATACATATTAGAACACAGGGTATATTATTTAGTAGAAAATGATTATAGAATTTTAAAAGTTAAATAAGTTTTATATTTCTGGATATATTCATATATATATATATATATATATATATATATATATATATATGTATGTTGACTTTAGTGAAGGAAATATAAATACAATAGAAAGAGAGGATGAGGCAGATTGATTTTTTTGCAGTTTGGCAAAGGTGAGAATACTGATCAACATCTGCTTTGGAATGTTATAGTCATTCGTGGATTTGGTTATACATCAATAAGAATGTTAAATCAGTATTTATAAAATAGCGAAAGTAATTTCATTACTAAATATATGGAGAATGTGCAGAATCCAGATGTTGAGTGGAATATGCTAGAGTTGCCCTTTAAGCCTGATCTTATTTGACTCGCTGATGAGCTATTATCTGTAATATAAAACAAAACACTGTATACTGGAGGCATGACATGTACAAAAGCTTACAAATGTCTGTCTGTGTAAGTTATGTGACTGAATTGTTAAAAACGGCAACGGATAAAAGAAGTGTGCATTTTTTAATAAATGCAAGGATATTTGACATTGACTCACTATATGCATGAGCAGTTCGTGCAATGTCATATCACCCCTGCTGTCACATACACTGTGGCAACGTTTCCACTCACTTAAAGGACCGCTGTTCATTTCTGAGTGCATTATGAATGCACCACCCTCATTTCTCAGTATTATACATTCATATGCTGAAGTTTTATAAATTTATTTATTCACTTCTAAGAGTAACCTCATTTTATATATATATATATATATATATATATATATATATATATATATATATATATATATATATATATATATATATATATATTATCCTATAACTATACCTTTGTGTACATACATACACACACACACACACACACACACACACACACACACACACACACACACACACACACACACACACACACACACACACACACACTGTTGTAGAAAGCATGTAATACAATATTATAATATAAAATGTAGAGTCGACTTGTAGATCACCACCTTATATTCTACAGAACACTGGTCATTTTTGGGTGCTTAGACAATCAACCGAAAAGAGGGATTTTTTTAAGTAGTTTGCCATTATTTATTGTTGTTATCATTAAAATTTGTTGCTTATTTGTAACATTCACCCCAAGAGTTAAATCATTGATGACTGCCATCACAACTGTCAGTGCAGAGTATAATGCTGTTAATCAATTGTGCCTGTGTGTGTGTGTGTGTACCCAAGGAAGTTGAGTCCTAATGTAAACTATCTCCACAAATGCTACTATTACATGAATAAGACAGAAATTCATTTTAATGCTTTATTTGAAAATCAGCATCATGGTACAACAGCAGCAGCATGAATGTGAACCCCTGATGTGTTGCCTGAACCTACAGCCTTCTGGTGCGCCTAGCATCAAATGTATCAGCGGTGAATGTATGAACTGCAGAGCTATTAACACTGCCTTCTAGTGCTGTTACATTCGCAGCCACACTCTGTGAGTTATTTCTGACTCTCAGCTATGAGTGACAACTAAAAAGGTCACTTTTTCTAGATCACTTTCCCATAGGAAAGACTCATGGATAGTTTTATTTGCTACTGCAGACAATCGTCCCCAGCTCAGAACTTCCAAAGCAACTGTTATGGATGAGAGATAACGTCTCATTACAGTAGTCTCTAATATTGTGCAATACCTTCCCCTCATTTCTTTTAATCCAGAAAGTACTGTAGAAAGTATCTTACACTCATGGCCATGAGGTGGTTAAGACTTCCATAGTTTATACTTACGTGTAATGCCACTGTTCTCTTGTAAAAAAATACTATCCTGTGGCAAGGCTTGTAATTCCATGTAAACATAAACACAATGAAACTCTCTTTATTTACAAGGACATTTTTCTGATCACAGGCTGGACTTGAATTGTCCATAAGGAGAGATACACAGTTAAAGAAAAGGCAGAAGGCATATGTACAGTATCAGCAAAGATGTAAATAATACTTGCTTACTATAAGATGGTTGCTAATTAAAGAAAAAAATATTTACAAAAGCAGACGTGCTCTGTGCCTGAAGGATTTGAAGCTAATCCCTAATAGCTTATCACTTTCATCTGCAATTCTTTACATCATGAAAGAAGATACAGATTCATTAACAAGAAAGCCTTAAAAGATAAAGGAAAACAAGTTTTCATACAGAGCAGCCAGGCATTTACTGTGTCCAATAAGTTATTCAGTTTCTCAGGTATTGAAGCATCTGAATCATCTTTAAAATTAGAGTTGTCCTGCATTTCAATAAAAGTACACATTTTGCAATATCTATTTGGGGTCTATATTACTTCAGTGAACACTTAAAATAGCGAACGCTAATTAATTGCTCCAATAAAGTTGAAATCACTAAATCTTGAACACACAGAACAGCAATTTTTTTCCCCAGGGGAAAAAAAATTGTTGATCCGTAAAAAAAAAAAAATGAAAACACAAAATAAAGTGGGGGGCTTCACCCTCCCACACCCACCAATATGGGGGACTGTGCCCCCACCTCCCTACTTAAATATACAAACTCCGGGATCACACTACAGTGGAGGAAATGGCAAAATCCTGAACATGGCCCAGTGATTTTTTTTTTTCCCTGAGAAAAAAATCACTGTTCCGTGTGTTCCAGATTTAGGGATTTCTACTTTATTGGGTCAATTAAACAGCGTTCGCTATTTTAAGCATTTGCTGAAATAATATAGACCCTCTATTTGCACCTTGGCTGTACCTTAGACTTCTATATTACACATGGTAATTTTTTTAAATATTCCCAAAATTAGTCTTATATTTAAGGCAGCTTCAACATTCAGCTTCCCCTGCCTGAGGCTTGCATTTTACAAAAGAGAAGCCAAACCACTCTTCTAAACCACATATTTTGTGGACTTTTTTTAATTGAAAACACATTTCTTAGTATTTGTGAATTTAATTAGGAAAAATAAGAGTGTTATGTTTATGCTCTACTTATTTATACAGGCAAATGAGCTTGTCAAATGACCCTTTTCAACCACAACCCAAACTCAAGTGAATAACAATAAAAGGCATAAGGACTGAGTAGCACAAAAATGAAAGAGTAGATATATAACAATTAACTAGTAAACTACAATAATTTGTAAGTGTGATAACTGTAGAATAAAACAACAAGTAACACTAATTTTAACATACTGCAGTATATAGTACTCAATGAACACAGTCTTTTTGTTGCATTTGCAATTTGTTTACAGTGAAGAAATACATTTGGAGTTCCTTTCCAACTTAAACAAACTCAGTGTATTCTTGCTCAATACCATGTGCCCTTGCTTATGATTCAACTTAATATTTCTCAAAGACATATATCCATTTTTGGAAGTCTGCAGTCTGTTTCTCCTTCTTAGTTTAGGAAGCTCTGAAGCTTTCTGCTCACCCAAATGCAAGTCCTTAGTACTTCTTGAGTACACAAAGTTAGGCTCTTGATATTTCTGGAATAGATACACAGGCAGTTTCCCAATAACTCCACAGATCAAGTCCTTCAAGATTCTGCATTCTATTAATTCAAGTCCTTCTGTAGGAGACACACATATCTCTATCATTTTTTGCTACAGGACTATCTTCTATTTATTTATCCTTTGTTGACTGGGTTGGTCCCACTAGGCTGGTAACATTTTTCAGGGGACATCCAAGGTGATATTTATACTACTAGGGGACATTTGGCTTGGGCATCAACAAACTTCCTTTACTCTTTTGATAGGTACCATGGGATCTTTTTCAGCCATCTGAGCTACCATCAACTCAATGAGATATCCAAAGGATGGCACACTCAGGAGTGCAGTACCCACTTATGTTGCACTGCAAGTTATTGATCTACCTGGTGTGGGAAAAGAGCCCACAGCCTTCTGCACCAAAGTCAAGTATGCTACCTGTTGTGCCACTGACATTGCTTACAAATTATGTAGCACTTCAACAGATTATGCACTTGACAGGTTTTACTACCATATTACACTAATTATATGTGCAATTATGAGTTTTGTATTACTATATAGACATTACAGCACATCAAATAATATTTCTGACCTAATATATAGCCACTGTGGTACAATGTTCCCACTCCCAGCATAACGTCTCTAGCTCTGTATTAAATGCGCTGCATTATGGAACTGGAATAAACCATCTTCATTGACTGCATTCTTGCAGCTACTGCCAGGCCTAGATATGATTGTAAAATTAAATAGCTGTAGTGAAAAAGCCCACATATGCAATCTGGTGTTGATATCAGTTTGCTTGTATAACCATTGCAGTAGTACATGGTCAGTTATGAGAATGAAGCTACATCCTAATACATAGTATTGTACAGACCTTAATGCCTACTTAATAGTGAGACACTCTTGCTGTATGGCAGAGTATCTCATCTGAGCTTGACTTAACTATCTGCTGAGGTAGCAGACTGGCTGTTCATTGTTACCTACTTCCTGAGATAACACAGCTGCTAACAGTACTTTAGATGCATTAATGTACACAGTAAGTGGCTTATTGTAGTCGGCATCAACTAATGCTTGCTCTGAACACAAAGTAGTTTTCATTTGGTTAAAATGCTCATCTTCTACAATGATCCACCTTGTCTGGATGGGGGCCTTACCTTGTATAAGGTCAGTCAGAGTTCAGGCCATTTTAACAAAGCTGTGTACAAACTTTCTACTGTAGGTTCCTAGTCCTAAGAATGCTTTCATTTGAAGGTTAGTATTGCATATAGGCCAGTTCTTTACAGCATCTATTTTTATCTCTTTGGGCCTAATTACCCATTTCCTGAATCTAATATCATAAGCATCAGACACCTATCATACAAATCTTTCTTTTGACAGCACCAGCTATAAGTTTTGCTTGTCTCAAAGATGGACGCACAAATTGCACTTGGGATAAATGTGACCTCAAATCTTTTGAATAAATTGACAGATTCATCACCCAGAGACTCCCTATGCTGTGGAACAAAATCCCGGTACATGTGAGGCAGAGCACCTCGCTGGCCTTGTTCAAGAGGAATTTTGACCAATGGATGGGGGATCGCAGATATACCCCAGGGATTACTTCAGTGTCACTGCTTGACAGAGGCACAGCAAAATAATAGGCATAGTTTTATTCAAACTAAAGGGGTGGAGAAAGCCAAATAACTATGGGCTAGGCTTATAAATGCCCTTGGGCAGATAGCCTAGTATGAACCTATGAACCTATGAACCTACATTATCAATGTACACAACTGAGTACTTGACATGAGGTTCCAGAAATTCAGTTATGAGTTTCGAAAAATGGCAGAAGCTCTGTGAAGTCCAAAGGGTAAGGCGATATACCAAAACATAACCTTGACTGGTGGTGAATGCTGTCTTGTCTTTGGCTTCAGGGGTAATAGGAGTTTGCCTATAACCCTTGGTCAAATCTAAGATTTTCACAAGCTGTGCCTAGCCTTTCTATGAGCTGAACCACACTGGTCAATGGACCAGTATCAAACTTAAATATGACATCCAGTTTTCAGAAGTCATAATAAACCCTTATGAAGTCATCTGGCTTAGGGTCCAACTTAATCAGACTGTTCCATTCACTGTGGGACTCCTCAATAGGTCTCAGTTTGAGCATCCTTCTCACTTCATCACCTACTGCTTTTGTCTGGAACTCTGGCATCTTCTATTTTACCTTCTTCCCAGCTCAGTTTCAATATGATGTGAAATTACATTTGTAAGGTCACTCAGAAAAAAGAACTCCTTACTCACTAAAAGCTCATTATCTTCTTGCTTCTGTCCTTTAGACAAAGTTTTAAGCATTTGCACAACACAGATATAATTTGATAATACATACTACTGGGGCCTATGCTAGCACCCAGGCTGACTACAGAAGCTTCACCTTCCCTCTGTAGTTGATATAATTTGATAATACATACTACTGGGGCCTATGCTAGCACCCAGGCTGACTACAGAAGCTTCACCTTCCCTCTGTAGTTGATATTATTTGATGATACATACTACTGGGGCCTATGCTAGCTCCCGGGCTGACTACAGAAGGTTCACCTTCCCTTTGTATTTGGTATAATTCGATGATGCATACTTTTAGTGCCTATGCTAGCTCCCGGGCTGACTACAGAAGGTTCACCTTCCCTTTGTAGTCGGTATAATTCGATGATGCATACTATTAGTGCCTATGCTAGCTCCCGGGCTGACTACAGAAGGTTCACCTTCCCTTTGTAGTCAATATAATTCGATGATGCATACTATTAGTGCTTATGCTAGCTCCTGGGCTGACTATAGAAGATTCAGCTCCCCTCTGTAGTCATAATAACATTCATGTAATGTATCTGCTCTGAGTTTCTCTTTCCAGGTTACCTTATCTTGTAGATCACTGTGTTCATTTTGTGTACCTCCTCAAAGCCATTTAACTAGCAATGAATTTATAGAAGAAAGAAGTAACTCTTAACACTTGATCCCCATTTTAAACTCCCTTAGGTGGACATTCTTATTTTACACCCCATGTTGGATTATTTGCCCCTTTACAAACATTTCTTAGTAAAAGTTTTTAACCTGTCTAGCAAGTTTTAAAGTTTGTTCTGACATCTTTAAATGGGGGCTGTCCTCACCCTAAGTATCCCTTGTTATGTGCAGCAAGCCTCAAGGATGCCTACCATATAGTAACTCAGATTAGATTAATCCCACTGAAACTTTGGTACCTTCCTTGCAGTAAATGTAGGGTAGAAAAGTAACTAATCTCAGGTCTTACCATCATTATCTGTGGCTTGCCTTAGGATAGACTTCAGAGCATTATAAAACAGCTCCCTTGACTCATTAGTTTGAGGGTGCTACACTGAAGTTCTTAACTGTTTGACTTTAAAATACTGTCAAAGGTGGTGCATTACCATATAAGTAAATACAATTCCCTGATCTGTCAGTATTTCATTGGTGGTCTCTAACTAAAGTAACACTAGTTCTTTTTCTATTAACTTAGTAGTGTTTTTGCAGGGATATTGCTTCATTAAACTTAGTAGCATAGCTAATAATCACTAGAATGTATTGGTAATCATTAATAGATTTTTACCAATTAAATTACAAGATCCATGACCATCGACTTGAAGAGGATTTGAGAAATAGGTTTAGGCACCAGTTAGATTTCTGAACCCGGGATGTGGTGCTTTCGATATTCTGGGTAAAGCTGTGGAGAAGTTCACAATGCCTTTCCTTACGCCAATAAAACGGAGGTAAAATTCTAGCTTTGGTTTAGTCCATCACTGTGCTCTCCTAGAAGATGGCTGTGTGCACGTGTTTTACAAGGTTTTGAAACTAACAGTTGGTATAATACTTCTTCATCCTTATTTACCCTGTAAAATAAATCATTTTGCAACTGAGAACACAGCTATAGGATGTGGCCAGTTTGTTAATATCCTTCTATTCTGGCTATATTTTCACTGGCCCTGCCTAATATATCACAGTTCTACTAAGCATTCTTAAAATGTTTGTTTGCCTGCAAGATAGACAAGTTAGTAAGAATGTTATCAGTATACTGATGTGAATCAGAGGATAGAAATTCAACTATGAATGCAGACATCGATATTCTTATCCTTCCTCTACTGAAAGCAACTCATGCAAGTGACTTCTTTCTGGTTTTAGTTTTGGCAATTTCTCTGCTTTTACATTAGTAACTTTTTTTCTGTATAAGTACTTGCTGCTTGTAGTCCTTTTTCTGACTAACCTTCTGTTTTGACCTTACAGAGGAAAACTCAGGGCTCTGTTAATTTTTCCCTTTCTTTGCTTAGTGACTTTATCACTAAGAGTCTCTGCCTATGTCTGTAATTATCCTTCATAGTGACTTTATCACTAAGAGTCTCTGCCTATGTCTGTAATTATCCTTCATTATTTTAGTGATCAGAATCTTCTGACGAGGATGCATATCCTGCACTTTAGGGTCTTTCTTTTAGTTTCTGCTGTGACTTTTTCATTAACTTAGTAACTGGGGTTTTCTGACAGGTTTCTGATAAACACAGATTATTATATCCCTTCCAGACAAAACTAGATGTTAGTTCCTTTTGAAATTTCCATACCTATACCTTACGGGTGTAAACACCATGTCCTATGCAGATAGACGTTAAGCCCTAACCCTTTGCTCGGTCTCCTACCGACTATTAAGGGCTGATCTTTGCCTAAGGTACTCACAAATCCAGCCCTGATGGAACTGTTACACATTCACAAGAAAAACTGTACAAGGGTCACCTGATCTAAGGATCTAAACCTGGTCTGTGACACTAACAAAACCTGCTGGAGAGACAGATAGAGTCTCAGAGATTACCTCTTCTCTGGAACAGGCTTCCTAGTCAGACAAAGCAGAGCCCTTCCCTGACCTTCTTCAAATGCAGCGGATCAATGAATGGAGAATAGTAAGTTCACTCCTGGGGTGGCACCCATGTCCCTTATGGACAGGAGCAGTCTACAAAATACGCAAAGGCTTGGGCACAGACCTAAGCCATTCCCTAGCCCTTAAAGATCTAAAATCGGGTAAAATTTGAGTAATAACAGCTAGGATAGTAAGAGCTTTTAAGCTATTAGCCTAGCAATCACCTATGGAACTATAAACCTATAAGGAGAGTGCTTACTTATCAATGTTCCAGGCTGCATCTATTCTCTCCCACTTTTACAAGAAGTATGTATATTCATACCACAGGAAATCTAACTGTGCTCCTTTCCCATATCTCACAACTGTCTGGAATTTTGCCGAACGTTCCAGATTTGGACTCATATTTTTGTCCTACAATGTTTGATTTTCTGTTAATGCCGGATAGACTTTCATACTTCTTATTATTCTGGAAATGAATGTTTATGCAAAACCCATTGGTCTATTAACCTTTTTTAATGAATTAGAATAATATTTAAAAATTGTTTCCAGTTTTGGCCCTTTGTACTCCCATTACTTTTGGTTTTGCAAAGTATTCTTGAGTAAAGAAGTTGAGTGGTATGTCTCCTTCCATAACTTCAACAGTGTCTTGAATTGGGAAAAGCTTGATCAGTGTATAATATTGTGTGTTAAATGAAGTGCCAAAGCTGCAGGATATAGTCCTTTCATCCAAAGAGCCTGAATTCCTGCAGGTATTATAAGGTACCCCTTCTTGTCCACATGTGCTTTCTAGATTGTGACAGCGTTGTCACAATTATTAAAGAGATAATATGTATGCAGACCTAAAATAAATGAAAACAAGAAGACAGAAATAGCATGTATTCATATACATGCTATTTCTGTCTTCTTGTTTACATTTATTTTAGGTCTGCATACATATTATCTCTTTAATAATTGTGACAACGCTGTCACAATCTAGAAAGCACTTAATGTCCTTCCAATCCACCAATACTGTGTAAGTGATTAACTTAGTAGTGACAATATGCTGATTCTACTGCTCTCATAACTAATTTATCGGATTCCATGATACATTTTCAATACCAGCATGTTGGCTAAAAAACACATTTTTTCGCTGCCCACCACATCTTGCCCTGTGGTTCCACCTCCTTCTCCCATGGTAAGAAAGCCAACAATGGGCACTTACTCCTATCCACTTCACCCCATTCCCACCAGCACCCACACTGAGAAATGTACAGAAATCACAGTTTTGATAGGCACAACACTTACATGTCCATTACTAGTATGCTGGCTAGAAGTCACGTTATAGTTAGGTACAGTAAACCAAAGAGAACATTTGTTAATAATGTGCCCCTTTTTTCCACAGCTGAAACAAACTACTTCAGTTGCTGGTACTTCTTGTGTGTCCTAACACATATCTATGCACTTTTGGTTACAGATTTAGGTTGCTGTGTACTTTATTAGCTGTTAACCTTTTCAATTTGCACAACCACTTTACCAGTACTATTAGGGTCACACTGAAAAATTATGTGGGAGTACCCTTTTAAACTTACCAACAGTTAGAATGTTTATCATACTCTTTACTTCTAGTATTGACTGTATATTTATAACATTTTTTAAATCAGGTATTTAAACCCTTGCCACTTTACTTGTATTAAATATTCAGTATGAAGTTTCAAGACTTGTATTTCAGAAGGCACACCAAACCTAGCTAAGAGTTCTTCTTCTGCCTTTGATAGACCATTTAGTTAATATCCTCTGTGTCAATGTAGGCCTTGACAGTTTTTCGTGTAACGCGTGAGAATAACATTTTTGGTCCATTGTGGGCCTAGTTATCTCCGGTGCCTCATCGCTTAAAAGCAGCCAGAAATCCTTCAATGTCATCATCCTTATTAAGCTTCTAGTTAGTGGGTGGTCTTTGGAGAGGTCAGTACAGTGGTTATCAGAGTTATCTGTTTCTGGAGACTGACCAAATGTCTATGACTATTCTTACTCCTCTCATGAAGAGCCATGATATGCTGTCTCATATCTGTGCTGGTCTGTATAAAAATATCTACACCTTTTTGCATATTTCAAAGTGTAACAATTCAATCACAGAAAAGAAAAAAAGAAAATGTACGTTTTTCTCTCTCTCTCCTTCCCTCCTTCTTACTAGGTGGGGAAAATACTGCAAATCGCAAACGTTTTCTCTTTCCATGTAGGATAATTACCTCAGAAATGTTTGGAACTTGCAGGTTGTGATGCATGAATTAAAATGAACTGCACTTTGCAATATATTTAGCAACATATGTCCACCAAACCACTATTGTAGTATATAACACATACTGAAGCCCATACCGAAGACAACTTTTTTGGTTCAAGTACAAGTTATTTGCAGTAAAGAAATAAAATGTGGAGTTCACTTTCATCTTAACAATAACAATAACAAAGCCAATATATTCTATATCAAATTTCTGCTTACTTACAGATTAACTTAAAGTTTCTCAAAGAAATGCATCAGTTTCTGACAGTCCACAGCTTTGTTACTCCAGCTTGATTGGGCTGCCTTTGCAACTTTCAGTACATCCTCATGCAGATTATTTGTGCTTCTTGAGTATCCATAGTTACACTCCTAGCATTACTGAAAAGACATACAGGGAAATTCCTGCCACAACACAGCTCCTTTTACACTAATCATTCAAGTTCCTCCCTGGAAAGGTAGACTTCTCTACCATTTTGAGCTACAGGCCTTGCTTTTAAGCAGCACTTGCCAGTTGATGTACTTTAAAGGTTTACTAACATATTATGTTGTTAATATTTGAAACTATTAGGTTGTGTCATAATATATAGAATATACAGCACATTAAAATAGCATGTTTGACCTAGTAAATAGCCAATATGTCACAATATATTTTACAGCTTGGGCATTACTTTAATGGACATATTTTCAGTTTTTATATTAAAATTATGATGAGGTCAAGCATTCTTTTTTTAAATAAGCTCAAAACTGTGTTTGCAGCATGATCACGACTGACTTCAATGTATCCAGTGTCCTTTATGCAGTAATTGTGTTTGAAGCACCTTCAGTCACTTTAATACAAGAGAGTATTTTAGCTTTGCATTATATGTTTTAAGATTTTTTTTTTTTATTCCTGGTATTTTGAAACATTTTATTCCATGATACTGGGCCTATTTTAGAAAGGGGTCTTCTTTCAATAGTTGCTCTAAAAGGGGTCTGTTTAAAGAGAGGACATTATTGTTTTTTTCTGAGAGTTGTTGCTCTGATGGATACCGTTGTGTTCAGTGGTGGACAGAACCTAAGCTGTGATTTTGAATAACATTGTTTCCAGCCATTGACTTGCTCTGCTGCTGATAGGTAGCCATTGAAACTTCGTACCCCTTCTTTGTTTATATTTATATCCTGTCGGTCTTTACACACATGGATGATGGACCTCTAGCAGCATATCTTCAATCACCACAGTCCCTAATGCAGCCCTGCTGTGCAAAGCATCAGCTTAGATTCTAAGATCCTCTCTTCTATCTCATTTTAATACTAATTCTATACCCACCCTCGTTTGACCCAATATTATTTCCCATCCATCTATTTTACTGGACGTACTTACCAAAAAACAATCTTCTTCAAAATACATCCCATACTTATTTCTATTTGTCTTTTATCCCACCACTGCTATACCAAATAATAATCTTCTATGGTATTACTTCCCTCTATTACTCTCTTTATTACTACCCTTTTTTATACAATGCACCCACATCCATCCAGTCTTTACCTATCATCATCCTACAAATAACCCTGTTACTGATTTTCATTACTTAATTACTGTTGTTATATTCTCACCTAACCTGTAGTGCTACCCACGAGCTTATAGTATCCATCGTACTTGTTAAACATCATTCATATTTCTGTTATACTCCTTCCAACACATCACCTTCATTTAACACTAAACCTCATACCACAGAACTCAAACTAAACAAAACTCGTATCACTCCACCACACTAAACATCATACCATGAAACTCAAACTAAACAAAACTCGTATCACTCCACCACACTAAACCTCATACCATGGAACTCAAACTAAACAAAACTCGTATCACTCCACCACACTAAACATCATACCATGAAACTCAAACTAAACAAAACTCGTATCACTCCACCACACTAAACATCATACCATGGAACTCACACTAAACAAAACTCATATCACTCCATCACACTAAACGTCATACCACGGAACTCACACTAAACAAAACTTGTATCACTCCACCAAAACACTCTCGGGCTGCAGATCATTTTCTTACTCCTTGTGTTTATACATTCGGTTTTCTTCTTAGTTCTCCTTCTGTGCCACCTTTCTTGTAGTTTCCTCAATGTCTGCAACACAATGATGCTGGAATCAGTGCATGTCATACTATCCCTTCTAAGTCACATCACACTATACCACAGCCTAGTACAGCCTAACAACACCTCATCTCCAGCATATGCAGCATAACTTAACCCCAATCCCCCACCATAGCCACATAATTGTACAGCATCTCCTATGCCTACTTTTTAAGCATACGATTCTAATATTTACATCAGTCCAACCAAAGTTACAACTAGTGTTGAAAGCCAAGCCAAAAATGCCAGTAATTCTCAGCACTTTTCTCCAAAACTACACCTTTATGGTATCATCCACCTCAACCGAGGTCCTGATATGGAACCCGCCATAATTATCACATCAAACCTCATTATCTCACCACTAATGCATAAATCTCCTAAAGCAATTTAGGCCTAAAGCTAGTCAATGCTAACCTCATGCAACAAAATAA